>NW_010139679.1:0-5023 GCF_000699245.1 Pterocles gutturalis | reverse complement strand
AGCAGAGTAACAGTGCAGAGACAAGTGCAGATTTCTGAACAAATTAAACTTTTTGCATTATCTGTTCTTAAAATAATACTATGTTGCTTGGTGTGAATACTTGTGTTGTTGCTGTTGTTTTGAAAGTTACATAAAATGTCAATGCTTGGCATGTATCCTTGTCAGAACTCTGCTTCCAAACTGATTGGGTTTGCCAGCAAAATTTCTGATTAATTGTGGCTATTCTAGATGTGACGGTCAAGACTGTTGCTAAAGTATCCTGAAAATGGTGGCTGGTGGTGTAACACTGGGTATCTGGGATACGCTGGGTGCTCCCCAAGACGGACCTCCTTTTGAAATCTGGCCATAGCTGACGAAGCAGAAAATAATCGCTTAGTGATATTCCAGTAGACAACCCTGACAGGGTTTGCACCTTTCACTGTAACTGCAAAAAAAAACCAGTGGCATGTTCAGGATGTCCAGGACTTCAGTAATGCAAACCTGTAGCCAGAATTGCATGGATTTTGTTTATAATACTCTTTAAGGGGCAAAACCCTCATATAATGGCACAAATTTAACAGGACTAGAGATGTGCCTTGTTGGAGCACTGACAAGGCTCTTCGTAGGTCACTTTACAATCACAGAATATTTGAAATTATAGTTGGAAAATACATAGCGTAATACCTGCTGTGAGCTTGCAGTTAAAAAAAAGGTACACGTGTGTGTTCCAGGTACTGCTGCTGCATCTGGCACGCAGTTCAGCCATGCTGCTGGAGTGCTGTACTGGCCTGCTGGAGGCTGGTCCAGTAGCCCCCCTCTGACAGCGATCTCAGTGATCTGTGCCTGTTGTTTCGCACTAAAGCGTTAAGAAACTTGCTGTAGGCAGATCTGGAATAATCTGTTCTCCACCTAAATAATTTCCAGTCATTAACAGCTCAGAGATATGCCTGACCCCTGAAGCATGGTGTTTGGTATCTCTTCAAAAATGCATTTTCATTCACTTCCATGCATTTAAATATATCCAGTAGTTCTAAATCACTACTAAAAACAGGTGTAGGACACAGCAAAAGAAGCTCACATCCAACAAATATGTCACTGTCCACGGGACAACCGTTAGCACGGAGGAACAGTATTTTCTGGTATTTTTGACTGACCATAAGAACGTAAATGCAAAGGCTGAACAGCCTTGCTCAGCAAGGCCAGAAATAAGGAAGTGAATCATGTGCTCCAGGAAAGAGAAGCATCTCTCTGGAGAAATGTAAGACAAACCCTGTCCTGGCCCAGTGCAAGGTACTGCTGCTGCTTCTGCTCACGGCAGGCGTGATTTGCTGCTCAGGGAAAAAGACAGGGAGTCTTTCCATGGACGTTCAGTGCATCCAACTCCAATCACACTGGCCACTCACTTCTGGAATAGCCATCTTATTAAAACATAGCCAGGTATTACCTTCTTATGCTGAGCAAACAGCAAAAGTTACTTAAAATAATTTTTAAAAGTTGTGGGTGTTGGTTTTAAGTTACCATTCAAACATATAGTTTTTATTTCTTCAAATATGTTAACCTGCAACACTGAGGAAAAGGGAGGGCTGCAGAAATTGTACTTGGATATTTCACCAACCCATCAATATTACAAAGACAGCCTTTTTATCCAAGGGCCCTGATTATTACCTAATCAAGTTGGAAGATACTAATTACTACACTCAAGGGGTGTTTATTTTGCATATTTTCCCATGGGTCAGAATGGGTCAGATATTCAGTGCCTTTAAGAAGGCCCCATTTTATTTGGCACTGGTTTGAACTCCCCATTTTTATGTTATATATAAATATACATAAATAAATAAATTACCTTGAGGACACAGATTGGGCCATATTCTGTACCGAAGATGTTCTTCGGAGTGGCCACTCTTGCCACAGATGAGGCGGCTGCCCTCTGGCATTGGTACAATTCTTGGGTTGATTTGTTGGTTGGTTACATACCTCCAAAGGAAAACAAAACAAAAATTAAAAATTGTAGCTTTTATTTTGGCTGAATTTAAACTGGTTTTGTCACATAGTTTTAGCCAGAAGGCGAGAATGGTGGCAATTCCCCAGAAATACCAGGGCTGATTTATCTGTGGCCAAAGATGCCTGCGTAAGCCTCAAGTATTGCCGAACTAGACATTACCTGCTTCGTGAGGACTTCTGACACCACCTGCAGCAGGCAGTGCAGGCAAACCCAAGAGTGACTGCTTCCCCTCTTCTGCAGCCCTTATTCTTTCATCTCCAGTGTTGCAGGTCTCTTTTGTTTGAACAAAGTCCCTGGGTGAATTTCCTATTTGCCTCTGTGTGCGTGTTATTTGTGGCAGACACTGTACCTGGTCAGCAGCTCTAGAACTGGAGGCCCTGGACACTATATGCTGGGCTTCAGTGGAAAGAGAGATCTGCTTAATTTTGTCCCAGGTGAAGGAGTCCGGCGGTTCCTAGCCTGGACTACTGGAAGGTTCCCACATCCTCTTTGTCACATTAGTTGAGATGACTTGCAGTAAAAATTGTCCAGTGAGTGTTAAGAACCTATTGAAAGATCTTAGTTTTATAGTGATATTGTTAGGAAAACAAACTCTTTAATTGTTAAAAGCAATCTAAGTGCTGATGCAACGTATTTTGATATTATTAAATAACCTAGCAGCAGTCGTAGTAAAGCATTAGAAATGTTATCCCATCGTTATTCCTGTGTTTTGGAGCTGTGCTGGAAATCACATAATGCACACAGTCCAGCTAGATCCATGTTATCACACCCCGACCCAGATCATGAGCTGTTCCAAGGAGGAGAGTGTGAGCGGCATTCATTTTTCCAGGAGTGCTGTTTAACTAATAAACATTTATAAATCTCAGTTCGTTGTGACCATTACCACAATTCTGGACAATATCTTGACTTGTTCTGTCATACCATCCCTTGATTTTGTGTGCAGCTCTTTTGGCTTTGAGAGTTTGCCAGCTGCAGAAAAATGCCATACTTGAAAAATGCAGATTCACCCGAATGGCCAAATGTTTCCAGTCATTTATGAATTAAAGACTACAGATCTTAATCTTTTCAGAAATCAGTTTTGTTTGTCAGCACAGTTCCAAAACCAAGGAATGAAATGGGAGAGTAGCGACAGTTCTGCATTAATTTTAACATCTAAGTAAAATGTATTTTCTGTGAAATAAAAAAGTAGTTTTATGTAGGTTCTTTATTTCACTTAACTGCTGGCTAAAACAGGTATTTTACTGGTTCTACTAAAATTTCTAATCGCACTGATACTTGTTAGCATCTTATTTTCATAACGTGCCTCAAAGCGAGCCTGCACCGCACTAGTCTTTGCTTCAAATTAAAACCAGGATGTCGGTACTTCCTTGAATAGTCAGAAGCTACCAGCATCTAAACAGTGTGGAATATCGTAGCCGTAACGTTGTCCAAGATCTGACCTAGATCACCACGGCCGATGTTCAGGACTGACGCGCTGGTTAAGCACACAGCTAAACCAAGCCGTCACTGCAGTAATAATGCCTGTTTTACATAATAACACCAGCTTAGTTTAGACTGTTTTGTGAGGTTTTTTTTGGATTCACCAACTCACTGCTTTCGCTGCACAACAAGGCTCAATGCATCTTTCAGGGCTCTGCGCACTTCAGTATATTCCCAACCCTCTATACGTACAGGGTGCTGCGACCTCGCAGGGTTGGGGAAAGAGGTCGCCAAGATCCCAGAGCACTTACCTTTCCGTAGCGCGTAGGGGGTGGTGGCACATGGATGCAGTGTGCTGGCAGGTAGTCAGAGATGGGGATTCCTCGGGCTCAAACATGCAGTCCAGTCTCAGATGCATCCCACTGCCCCGGCGTCAGGGCTGCAGGACGCACGTAGCTGTAGCCGAGCTCTGCAGAAGCGCTGGTGGAAAGATCTTTAACTGTTAACTCAGCTGAAAATAGGAATACAACTGGGGATTCTCCTTCCTAAGTTAGCCCCAAACCTCCCTCTGGAATTGGCTTGCTTTTAAAGCCTGGAAAAACTGGAAAATCCCAGAATGCAGGAGACCTATGGAGGGCCTTTCAAGGGGATTTGTATTGGCTGTCAATGGAAATGTGTTCCGGGCAATAGCTTGTCCTGGCCAGACATTTTACTGTAATCGCTCAAATCAGCAGGAGTTACTGCTTTCCAGGCATCTCGCACCGGGTTGCCTTTGTATAATTTGCAGAAGGGGAGATACTAGCTGTAAAAAGGAACTGCTACTTTCAAAGAGCAAGCACAAAAGGAATTTCCTTCACTGCAGATTAAACTGCAGGTGTTTTCTGAAATAGGCAGACTCACATTTCCCCTTTTCAAGCACTTCTTTTTTTTTCCCCAGTGTGTTGTAGAAAGTGAAATGAGAAGCCCTTAAATTTACTTGCACCAGTTAATGCAGCCAGGTCCTCCAACACAGTCGGCTCAGCTCACTCCCTGACCGTGTGCAAGAGAAGGAAGACAGCAGCTAGGGTTTGTCCTCCAGGCAGCCGTGCCGGTGCCCCCCCCTGCCAAGCCATCCCAGCAGTGCCCTGGGCAGACTGCCCAGAGGGACATGGCCAGCTGACTGTATCCGTGTTCAGGCACAAGGACGGGGTCTGAAGGTAGCAGTGTCCCTTTCTGAAAATAGCCAGCGGCCTGCTGGCTGAACCCTTCATCTCTTGGCAAGGCTGGGGGAAGCAGAGGGACACTGTAACAAACTGGACAGTAACTGGAGGACCCTGCAGACTGGGGTGACACAGCACGTGGAGCTCCAATTACAATTATGTAATTGCTCACTTCAGCACCTAACAGACGGGAAGAACCCTCAGCTTTTTGGTGGGCTACCCATGCAGGCACTGTGCCCAGGGACAAGGACGATAACCCTGTAATTTGAGGTGAGCTAGTGGTATGGAAAAACTATCTGCTGTAAGCTGAAAGGAAGCCACTGTACCTGGTACAGCCTTTATTCCACTCGCCCTCTTTGCATGGAGCCATGTTGTTGCACAGAAACACTTGCCCTTTCCACTTCCTCTCTCTCCCCGCAGTCCT
>NW_010139678.1:0-17403 GCF_000699245.1 Pterocles gutturalis | reverse complement strand
CTCTCAGCCTACCCAAGGGGGAGACCCAGCAGGGTTTGGGGTGAAGGAACCAGCATCACACAAACTGCTGAGGGAAAGTGGGAGGGAATTTTGGGAGCTGGAGGGAATTTAAATATAGTTAATTACAGCCTAAAGGGTGTTCATTCAGGAGCCCTGGGTATCTGATGGATTGAGGAGGGCACCTCTGACGGAAGATTCAGATCTCATGGGGGTTTAGTTGGGCTCCTAAGGTGCCCAGGGAAAAGCCGGGCTCCTGGCTTGGCCACTTCAGTGTGGTGCTTGTAGGGTGAAGCCATGCACTGAAGAGCTTTTCTGTGCTAACCCTTGCCAAAACGCTGGTCCTGTTCGAGGTGGGATATGGTGGACACTGTGCAGAGCTTGGAAGGCAATTGCAAAAGCACTTCAGAAGAGGTGGGCATGCCCAAACAAGTGGTCCCTCTGCTCCTTGCTCTACATGGGACACTTGTCTCCTTTCTCCTTGGAGCCAAAGGCAGCATCTGCACCCCCTGGACTTTCTGGCCAGCCTTTTGGCCAAAGCAGATTGTGCCAGTGCGGTGCTTGCACAGCATGGAGCTCTTCTCCTGGGCTGGAATGTGGCTGGGGCAAGTGGGTGGTGGGGTCACTCGCAGCAGAGCCTGGAGAAGCCTCTCTAGGGCTGTTTTGATCTCTCAAGTGTACAGGTGATAAGAATCAGGGCCTGATGTGCTGTTTTCACATAGTGAAATGTGCCGGCGGAGTAGGAGGGTGAGTTTGCACCATATCACACTCAGGATCAGCGATGCTCTAGGTAACGAATACCAAAACCTCCTGACAGGGTGTGTCCCCCCTATGTCGCTGCTTATGCACCGTGCTGCACCCTGCATGTCACACCACGTGTGGGTTATGTCCATGCTGACTGCAAGGAGCTGGAGAAGATGGATCTGCCTTAGCTTCACCATAGCTTCTGAAGGCACACTCTAGGTTGAGAGAAGCAGTGGCCATTGCATGAGCAAACACAGTATCCCAGGAAGGAAATGCCCGTTGTATCCCCAAGCATTTTTATTCCCAGGATGGAGATCATATGCAACAGAGGACTTGGATTGTCCTCTCTACATGGGGTTGAGTGTCCCAGTTCATGAACAGATGCACACTTTGCATGGAAAGGCAACCACCTTGAGCGCCCAGCAAGATGACCTGCTGGGAAGGAGAAGCAGGAAAAAAAATCCCAGATCCAGCTCAAACTGATGGGAAACATGAGGGAGATTCAACACAGCCCCCCTCCCTGGCAATCAGCCAGCTCACTGGAGCTGCCACCCCTGCACAAGCCCAAAAAGGACCCAAAGACAGACAGCAATGGACACTGTCTGCAAACACGACATAGCTCTCAGATCTTTGCTTCCCACTCCTGGAGATGGGGCGTGCAGAGGGAGTTAACACTCTCTGCCATGTGGTCTGTGTCTGTTTTTTCAGATCCTGCCACCCTGCTAGTAAAACAAGCGATGTCCTTGTAGTGCTTTCCGGGGGGTGGAAACATAAAATGCATTTGCTGTTAGTTTATTTTTTTAAAACCCTATTTAAGAAGAGGAGAGGAAAGGGATCCCTGCAAGGGGCACGCTTGCTAACAGGAGAGCGCAACACGCTTGATTGCTCTTTCTTGTCCCACAGAACCTGACTGGCTCCCTGGGAAGACAAAAAAAAAGAAAAAGGGGGGGGGGGTAGGTGATGTAGCTATACAGTGTATAAAGCAGCAGCTCCTTAACACATGGTTGTAGTTATGCAGCTGGGGAGCGGAGACTTATTTTTGGAAGATACCTGGCAAGTGTGCAGCCAGCTGCGATCTGATATCCAGGGTAACTGCGCCACCTCATGGTCCCCAGAGCCAAAGAGTCCAGAAGTGAGAAATGGGATGCTCAGCGTGACTTGTGTTCGCCGAAAAGCATCTTCAGAGCCTCCTCCGGGAAAAGCTGCAGCAGCTTTAGTCGCTGTAGTGAAGTCATCTCCTTTAGCAAGGCCGGGTGGGGATTTGCTGCGTGGATTACTGCCTTACTTTGACAATAGTCTCCACATGAACTACTATTCCTTTTTTTTGAAACAATGACAACATAAGAGCTGGAGATGTCTTTCGGTCCTGCTCTGGGACTGTTCCTTAGAGCACATGCATCGCTTCTCCATCCGGTCTGGCTTTAAGAGACCTGGTCCCTGTGGCTCCTGCTGCTTCCCTGCCGATGCGAGCTTGCAGCCCAGTAGATCCCATCCCGGAGAAGGGCTGTCCCAGATTATCATGTCCTGCTTCCCTTTCTTTTGATCCACTCCAAATAATCTCTCCCGTTTGGCACCCCAGGCAGCCCTTCTTTGAGCCTCCTGTTCTCACCCTTCTCACACTCGCAGCTGATTGCTGGCCGTGTCTCGCACAAGCTGTCACTTGGGCATTTGCGCCTGGGTTTTCCTGGGTTTTCCTCAGTAAGAGATGAGGGGGAGGTTTCACTGACTTCTGCCAAGCACAAGACAGTCACCTAATGCTATCCCACAGTGAAAAGGGAGCGCAGGGTCCATTGGGTTTAAGCAAGCCCACCCCATGTTGGCTATCTAACATAGTCCAGTGTCCTGGTTTCAGCTGGGACAGGGTTAACTTTCTTCCCAGCAGCTGGTGTGAGGCTGTGTTGGGGTTTGTGCTGAGGAGAAGCTGATCACACACTGATGGGCAGAGCTGCTGCCAGGACAGTCAAGGACTTTCCAGCTTCTCTGCTGTGCCCGTGTCTGCAGGGGCAGGAGGAGCTGGGAGGGAGCACAGCCCCAGTGACCAGCCCAGGATTCGACCTCAGGTTTAGGACTGAGACCCAAACTGGCCAATGGTCTGTTCCATCCCATGCCCGGCATGGCCAGTGTATAGGTGAGGCTCTGTCCAGAAGTTCTCGCTCTTGCTCTGGGTTGTCTCCCTCTGGGTCGCCCCTCTCTCAAGGTCAGCTCGGTCTCTTGGATACTTATCTCGGCTCTTATCTCCTTTCTGGGATTCCAGTTTCGGGACTCTCCCAGCTCTGGGATTGTTAGCTGGGAATGGGCTGAGCCTTAGTCAACAGGTGGTGAGCAGTGTCACTGGGTGTCACTCATTTGTGCATTTGCATCTATTACCATTATTATCATCATTATTATTATTTCTGATACAATTGTAGTTTAGTTATTAAATTGTTCTTATTTCAACCCATGAGTCTTTTTTCCCTTCATCCCTTTAATTCTCTCCCCCACCCCCAGGAAGGGGGAGGGTGAGCGAGCGGCTGTGTGGTGTAAAACTCCAACATCCTACAAGTGCCCTCTGGAAATGCCTCGCTTTTCCCATGGGTCACGGTGGAGCCAGTCAGCCATGTTTATTTGATGCCCTTAAATGGCTAAAGTTGACCTGAATCCCAGCATACACATGTCCCATCTGCCTCTCACTGTCCTCAGTGATGAGCACTTCCACTTTTTTCCACTCGCTTTCATCCCACTGGTGCTTCTGGAACTAAAGGCATTGCCGAGTCCTTGAGTTTATCTCCATCCTAACTGCACAAGGAGAGATTGGCTGGAAACCTCACTGGCTTCTTCGCCTCATATCTAATTTGTGGTGCACAGTCAGTCCTGTCCAGCACTCCTGCTGTCTCCTCCTTATCCATCTTCAGCAGATTGCATTTCCATGGATGACTTCCCTTTGCCTCATTGATTCATCACTAGCCCTTGTCTGCAGGGAGATAACAACGAAGATCACAGTTAATTTATGACAGTGACATACAGACTGTGGGGCCAGGTGTCATGGGTAGCTCCTGGGACCGTAAAACCCCTGTAAAATGCAGGTGGAATAAGAAAAACGTTGTGGATTTGCTGTATCCTAAATTTAGATACAGCTCTTATTTTTTATTTATTTTTTAAACTCCCCCCTGCCCCCAGCATCTGTTCTTACAGGAAGATTTTTGGGAGAAAATGGAATTTGCACCAGAAGCAATCTGCAGCAATGGTTTGGAGTCACTC
The DNA here is from genome assembly GCF_000699245.1 of Pterocles gutturalis. Lineage (NCBI taxonomy): Eukaryota > Metazoa > Chordata > Aves > Pterocliformes > Pteroclidae > Pterocles > Pterocles gutturalis. The sequence continues at coordinate 13,425 of NW_010139678.1, read as the reverse complement.
TGATTATCTTTCTGCCTCGTCTTCCCCATCGCCTCTCTTTTTCTCCAGATACCTATTTGCTTTCAATGAGCGCTGCTGCTCGGTGGGAGCTGAATGCGGGGCTCTGATGTGATGTTACGGCTGCCTGGTGTTGAAGGTCACTCTTACAGAAAAAGAATTCAGTTTAGGGAAAAGGGTTTTTACCTGGTTTACTTTGGAAATGCTGTCCCAGGAATCACCAGGTAAGAAGTTCTTTGTACAAAGACAATTTATTTAAAAATGTGGGCTACTTGCACTTTGGAAATCTCATCTCTGGCTTGACCCAAAATGTGATACGGAATGAGAGCAAAATACAAAGTATAGCTGTAGCTATCCTTCTATACATACAGTCTAGAAAGCAAAGGAGGAATGAGCTGGAGAAACAACTGAAATACAGCCAAGAGAACTTGTTTCAAGCCATTTAAGAAGCTGCTTGTAAACTTTACTCAAAATCCTTTCTTCCTTCAGCATGCACCCTGGATATGATCTCCCACTTTGAATTCAGCGGTTCTCACTGCAACGAAGAATTAGGGCAAGTTTGAAAGCAGAGAGGAGTGACTGATTGCTCAGTTGCTGCCAAACTCCTTGACTTCATGCTTCAGCAGAGCAGTGAGAGGCATGGCCTCGGAAAGCTGGAGACATCAGTCCTCCGTAAAGGGATCCAACAAAACCCATTCTCCTCCCTCCCCATCTCTTCCCTTGCCAGCTTTAGGATTAAACTCCCAAATGCATGCCATACATGGGAAGGAACAGAACTGAACAAGACCATAAAAAGCTGAAACGCTGTGACCTATGTGGCTCATCTCACCAGAACACCTTCTAGAGCAGATGTTTAAGTACCTCAGTTGTCTTTATGCCAGCAAAATGAGCGTTGCCAAGGCCCATTCCTTGGCTCGATGGCCAGATGGGATGGAAGGGTCCATAGCTCTGTCATTAATCTCTGTTGCTTTCCAGAACAGGTTGGTCACATCCATCCCCATCACTGGGAAGGCTACCTGGCCTGGGCAACTACAGGACTGCTTGGGACTGCTTGGTCTTGGCTAAAATGATGAGGCTTTGAGCAACCTGGGCTAGTGGGAGGTGTCCCTGGCCATGGCAGGGGGTTGGAACTCAAGGATCTCTAAGGTCCCTTCCTACCCAAACCGTTCTATGATTCTAAAACTGTTCCAGGGACCATGCTAAGAGCTGAGCTGTATGGTCAGCTGAGACCTATGCTGGTTATTAGTATGGATGGAGACAGAGTGTTTGATTTGCTTGGTGGAGCCATGATGCCACAGCCTCCTCAGTGAACACCAGATGAGCAAGGTCCAACCTTAGTCCCTGAGTCAGCATCAAGGGTTCAGATTCAGCTCAGGAGGTTGCCTAGAAGCAAAGAGAGAGCAAGACTGAAACTAAAACCTAATTGGCTATATTATTTGTGAGAAGGAGGAGATTAAAAAAAAAAAACATCTCAGCCCCACCTCCTTTTCCCTTTACATTGTGTTTATGGCCCTTTTTTTTGCAGCTGACACTGTCCATAAACCAGCATCCAACCACTCTGTGCAAAGCCCATTTAACATCTGGATGGAGTCAGTGGGAGAGACGGGATGGATGAGCTGATAAGACAGTGTCACGTCCCCATTTGGGTTCTAGCTCTTCTCTCTGCCCTAATTTAATGAAGTAATGAGCCAATTTGGCTTCTTCATACCTGTGGCTGTAACATCCTGTCGCCGTCTATGATCAAAGCCACACAGGCACTGCAGGTTTTGGAGCATGTTCTTAGAACCACTGAATGAAAGTCAATGAGACGGATGAGGAATTAGGTCAGACTAGATAATTAAGCTAGACTCATCCAGCTGTCAAGTGGACGAAAAAGTCCCCATGTAACTCCTTTGAACCGCCAAGGTCATTATTAGTTCTCTATGACAAATCACAGATAACGCCATCAATTTCAGTGGATGCAAACACAAGTTTAAGGGAAGTTTTTTATGTACGATCTTTGACTATTTGATTCCTGGAAACAGCCTCCACGCTGGAGCATGATTTGTACCTATAACCTTACTAGTTTTCTTCTTCTTCTTCAGTGTGCCAGAGGAGCTCATGCAGTTCATCTCTGTCCCACAGGACTTGTCAAGCATTTCAATGTCACAGCCTCTTTCAGTCAATATTGCTTTTCTTTGCTTTAAGATGGTCGTACTGAGGAATGGAGATGTTAAGTGGGTCACCTTACCCACAGGGTGGGAAAGCATCCCTCTGCAACTCAGAACAGCATTCAGTACTATGCCAAGGTTTGCTGCTGACCCAAATCACAACAAAGAAAGCAAACAGAATAAACGAGGAAAGGAGAAAAAGGATTTGCACTCAAACACACATCAGTTTTAGGCACAGCTTTTCCGTTACTGGGAGCAGGTAAAGAGAGGAGAGAGCCACATCTCCTCCCGTTCTCAGGTCTGTTGGTTGGAGATGCTGTACCAGACTGGGGGATCCGGCTCTGGATCCCACCTTCTCTTCCTGCATTTACTGGTTTTAAACTCAGACCAAGTGTGCTGTCGTGTGAGTTCAGAAGACACGTTGACCATATTTGCCAGCCCCAGAATTTGTATCAGAGAGTTGTTTGTCAAAGCCCCACCTATCCCGTGCAGCACTTCCTTTCTGATAATTGCTACCAAGATACAGAGCGAAATAATGGAAAGGGGAGAAAAATCTCTAATTCTCACCATTATCTTCAGGGCAGCCTGTTAAAACATGAACTCGCTGATATTTTCTTCCAAGCTCCTCCCCTGAGATATGCCTCTGAGCATCCCTGGAATTTCCTTGCACTTGGACGCTGCCCTGAACTGTCGTGGGAACACGTTGAAATTAGGAAGGTGTCACTTGGTGTTGAAAGCTTCCTGGTTTTGTCAGGAATGAATGCAAACACAGAGCAGTGAGCTGCAAAAAGGAACAGTGATGATTTTTTGAAGTCTTGCTGAGTTTATCTATTCATTGTAATGGTGAAGAGATTATAACCCTGAGACTCACATTCCCCCACAAAGCCCATCCAGGGCATACTCATGTCTATCTAAGAGGTGAGAAGGTCTCTTAGGGCAGGGATTAGTCCCTGTAGTGACATCAGTGACAAAAAGACATTTTGGACCATGTTTCAAACCTGGATTGAAAAAGTCACAAGTGCAAAAGCACCACCATAAATGCCAGGTTTGTTCTCGCTTGGGCTACCAGAAACCTCAGGCACAGCATTGCTGTAGTGTGAAGAGCAATACGAGTAACCCACCAGGGCTGTAGCTTCTCCCTTGGGCACACATTGCTTAACCTCTAAGCTTTTCATAGAATCACAGAATGGTTTGGGTTGGAAGGGACCTTAAATCCCATCCAGTTCCCCCCCCTGCCATGGGCAGGGACACCTCCCACTAGCCCAGGTTGCCCAAAGCCTCATCCAGCCTGGCCTTGAACCCCTCCAGGGATGGGGCATCCACAGCTTCTCTGGGCAACCTGGGCCACTGCCTCACATATCTTAACCCTTTACATCTTAAGAGCTATAGTATCAAAGTTGCTGCAGTCTGCAGCATCTCCATTTTGTGACTCTTCCGCAACTCCCAGTATAAGCTGTCGGTCACTGGGGGCAATCCTGCAGCCATGGCCAAAGGATGCACCAAGCCCATGCACCTTGCTGTGAGCCAGCAGAAGACAACCAGCTCTCTTCTAGAGGACACCCAGTCACCGTTGTAATAATTTTGTCCACTCCTGGCTCCTGGGCTGCACAGTTTAGGCACTATCTGACATGGTTGCCAACCTCAAGCCACCTCAGATCTTGGAGTACAGGAGCTTGGAGTCAACATCTACACCTGATGATACAGGTTGTCCCTGTGACTTCCTTCCCATCATTCTCATGTCTGTCATTAGCCCCATCCCTGGAAACATTCAAGGTCAAGTTGGATGGGGCTCTGGGCAACGTGATCTAGTGGAAGATGTCCCTGCTTACTGCAGGGGGGTTGGACTAGATGACCTCCATGGTCCCTTCCAACTCAAACCATTCTATGATTCTATGATTCTGTGATTAGCACCCATCGAAATGGTGCCTTGCTCAGACACCCCGAGCTCTACACAACGTCCCACAGCTTTGTGCTGGCCACAGGACATTTTCCAGGCATCGCTGCTCTTCGTTCTCAGGGCTTGTAGGTGCATATGAGATCCAAGGAGAACAAACCCCCTGGAAACAAGCAAAGAGACCATCAGGGAGATGGTGAGGGGATGAGAACAAGCACTCTGAAATCTGAGCAATGATGGACAACAGCAAGTCTGACACTTGAAAAAAGGGAGATAGTGAGAAAGCTCTCACAGACACCTACCTCTGTGTTGAACAGAAGATATCACTAATCAGAAACAAAACCCCTTGGAATGAAAGCCACAAGCAGGTTTTGTCACAGCTTGATTTCCACCTTGGTCTCTCCTGTTTGCCAGCGAAGGAGTTCATCCAGTGCACTGGAGGTCGGCAGGGACATCTAGTGGCAAAAATAACAATAAAATACACAGGGGAATATACTCCAGTGCTTTGCTTCGTCTTACGGGCAGCTCGATTATCACCAGCTTTCTGCTACACATAAAAAGATCTTGTTGAGAGCTCAAGGCTGTATTTTTAACCGATCTGTTGGAAAATATATTGGAATGATGCTTTCCTAAACCTCCCAAACCCCAGCTTTATGGAGATAAAACACCCCTATAACTACTGTGCTTCCTGCCTGTCCTCAGCCTCCCAGGATGTTGTTCACCCTGATTCTCTCACGCTTTTTGAAGAGTTGGAGACATTGGTATTGTGTCTGGTTCTGGTTATGTTTTTTTGGTCATGTGTGAAGGTTTCTGTATGCCATTGCTGCCGGGCTGATGGATGTGATCATGTTATACATCTCAGAACAATTCTTTCTCCATCTGTTCTTTACAAATATGGTTTTCGTTAAGAGCTTTTCGGATTTTGGCTTTGATGGCACTGGGTTTTGTTTAAAGACTCTCATTACCTATTATGCTGAACATCTTTGCGCAGCTGTTCCATTTAGTCCAAGTCTATTCTTCACTGGACACAAACCAGCCACTATTCAGCTTTGGCAGCTGTTTAAAAAAAAAAAAAACAAACACAACCTTTAAGAATGCAACAAAGCAATGACCAAATTCAATTTCTTAGTGGAGCAGGTAACACTGCCAATTTACCTGCAGTAAAAACCTGGCTTATCTTCATTAAAGGCTGTAGTCCTTCCTGTGCATTTACTCTACAGTCACAGACAATGGATTAAACGTAATATTGCAGATTACAGATGTGCACTATGAACTGCCAGTCTAGGCAGAAATTTTTCCTTTTATAATGACTTTGAACAGTTCATTTACATCTCATGAAAAACCTTTGGCCAATGATGGGAGATCACTGCTGCGACAGCAAGATAGTTGCTCAGGCAAGAGAAGACTGTGGTCCAGATTTTAACGTTAATACCATTAATTTTAATGTTAATACTGGCCCAATATTTAGCAACGTTTAGTATTGCAACTCCTAAAGGACTTACAGGAACACTGGAGTGTGAGGATGTGATCATAGAATCACAGAATCATTAAGGTTGGAAAAAGACCTCGAGGATCATCAAGTCCAACCATCAGCCCAACACCACCCAACCCACTAACCCATGTCATAAGCAATCGAGAGCTAAAGCGAGCGACCTACCGGCCCATTTAGCAAATCTCTGTTCATCACCTGGGCTGTGGTACCCAACAATGTGTGTGGTCCTACCCTGACCTAGCAACATTAAATATTTTAGCTTCTTGAAAGCCAGTAAGCTGTAGGACCTTATGTGAGTAAATCAGTTTGGAAAACCAAATTTAGGCTCTGAAGTCAATTAGGCATTGCAAAGTGGAACAGTGAAACACTGAAACACCTAATCACCCACTGGTTGGGCCAAAGAGACAGTTAGGATCTCCAAAGCAGTTGGGATCAGATATCTGATGTGATTCCACACCAGCTGTGAAACATTAGAAGGTTTAGAGGATTCAGTGGAAAAGAAGGCAATATGAGCTTTTTTTCAGTTATTTTCAGGGGGTTTTTGGTGATTTTTTTTTTTTTTGTGATTTTTTTTTGGTAGTCATGGGGGTTTTGGCAGTGATTCCTGACACATTTTAAGTTGCAAAGAAAAGCACCACTTTTACCAGTAGCATCCACATCAAATCCATTAAGCAAATGATGAAGACCATTTTTAAACTACTTGCAACCTTTCAGCTGTGCTCATAGGTGCTCTGTTGAATACCTTGGTCCCCTCACTGTCATTCCTCCCCCTCTCCTTTTGACTTGTCACATCCAGTAGAGAAAGTCTTGTCCAGCTCCAAGCACAAGTGAAGAAGAGGAGACACAAAAAAGTCAAGGACAAGTAGGCATCACCCAAAATTAATCTGGGGAGGATGTTCACTTCTGGAAGGGACTGCTGATGTCTCCTGACCTCCTGTGCAACACAGACCACAAGGTTCCTGAACACAGAGCAACAAGGTTGTTTTCAACAGGGTGGGTAGTCAGCACCGGTGCAGGTCACTAGAAGGTAGGGTGGATTCTTCATCACATGAAGGCTTCAAAGTTAAATTAGATAGTTTTCTAGAGGGTAGATTTAGATGAGATCTGAGGAAGAAATGTTTTCCTGTGCGGGGGGTGAGGCAGTGGCCCAGGGTGCCCAGAGAAGCTGTGGATGCCCCATCCCTGGAGGGGTTCAAGGCCAGGCTGGATGAGGCTTTGGGCAACCTGGGCTAGTGGGAGGTGTCCCTGCCCATGGCAGGGGGGTGGAACTCCACGATCTTTAAGGTTCCTTCTAACCCAAACTATTCTGTGATTCTATGATTCTATGAGTATTTCAGGACAACAGATGAGTCCATGCCTTGGTCCTGGTTAGTGCCAGTACCCTTCAAAGGAAAGATTAGCTGTATAAGGATAAAAACACTATCCAGAGCTGTAATCGGTAATATTGAGCTTAAGGGAGGCTATAAATACCTATGGCTTAGTGTGTGGCTGGACCTCAAGCTACTAGGGAGAAGGAAGGGGCAGGGAAAGCTTTTGCTCCAGGAATCTCAATTTATAATAAAGCCTAAAGAGATTTTTGCAGTTTTCCCTCTGGTGCTGGGTCTGGCCAGTGTCTGCAGCAAGATACTGGGTTGCAGTCTTAGGTGATGCTGTGAACCAAGGACATCCATCATTTCCCAGAAGCAAAAAAAAAAAAAAACAATGGAGGAGTTGTCCAGTGTGTCTTCTCTTTTGGAAATGGGGAAGATATAAACTAAAAGTGACTATTTATCTGGCAGAACTGGGAAGATCTCTTTTTCTCTGTCCTATTGCTGTAATGTAAGAACCAGTGAGTGTGGCTCTTGTCACTTGATACTTCATTTCAGTGCAAGGCTGAAGAGCTCAAATCCACAACAGACCCAGCTCTAAATACTTCCTCAGGACAGACTTGGCTGCTGTTCCCAGAAATCTCTTCCTTCTCTTCTCTCATCATTGTTGGACTCACTTTCGCGGTGTCAACCCACGAGGTGGAGGGAAACGCTTGGCCAGAGACGGGAAAACTCATTGGTTTTACAAGGCTCCTTGGCATCAATTCCTGCTCCCAAATTATTGCTTTTCACTGTTTAAATAATAGGAAAAGTCAGGCCAAAAAGCCAGGCGATCTGCATGGGAGATTCAAGGCAATCTCTGAACCTTCCAAATCAAGCCATTTGTCTAAATATTTAGCTATCAGCACTAGAGCATACAATCAGTGAGTTAGCAATAATTCTATTCTAACTTCTCATCCAGTAAACCCAGTTATTACAATCCTTAAGTCCCTTCGATGGTGTCTCAGTGCCACCATTTCCCAGAATGGCTGAACTACTCAGAAATCCAAAATTATATGAAAGAAGACATTTTAATGGCACCTGATTTCAAAGGCACTAGCCATGAACGCACCGCTAGAAAGCCTTTTGGGCAAGGGTTGCAAATTAACCAGCTTAAACCCGAGGCATCCCATGATCACCAGGCTCATTAGAAAATCTGGAAGCGTTTGCTGGTGACAGACGCTCTCCTTCCTGGCTCGCCTTGCACATCCATACGGCTCCTGAGCACATTTAGATTAATGCAAAGAAGGTGAATATATTGAAACGCAGGTGGCTCTCTGTGGTAGGCAGATGACCCCGTAGGGCCATGCTGAAGGCTGCCAAGCAGGAATTTAGCGTTGTCTCTGTTTGCACAGAAGGACCTCAGTGACTTGGAAAGCAGAGAAGAAGGAAATGTTTTCTCCATGACATACTATGGGCTGCCTACAATCAACATCCTTCCTCGGCAGCTGGGCTTGATAAATGTTGTCAGCAAGCCTGCAAGTCCTTTTGGGCTCCCAGTGTCAAGAACAAATATGAAGCAATCAGACAGGGACGAGCATCCCTACATCAGAATCGCTCTAGTCACGCTAGACCGATTCCTTGTGCAACTGGGCTGGAAGACTGAATCCTTCAGAACAAATTCAGTTTGAGCTGCTTGTTGGGAATAATCAAGTTTGCTCATCTAGACGTTACTATGTTGTCCAATTCTATTGTATATATCACATTTAAAAACAATTTTAAAAATGCTATTATACCTGGCTGTTTCAATAGAAAAGAAGTAAATTAATTATCCTGCTTGTCTCCTAGGATACACTAAGTTGCCAGACACAAAGAGTGTTAACACTTCTGCATGCTCTTACATATGGTATTCTTTGACTTGACAGTTTTTGCCCAGTTTCTGAAAAAAAAAAAAAAAAATTAAAACCCCTGTAATTGTGCTGAGGTACTTGTGTGAGCTGATCAAGCTTTCCACTAGTCTCTTTGAACCAACTGGCCAATTTCAAATAAATATGGGGAAGGAAGAAAGGTCCCGCAGAGCTAGAAGACACAAAGAACCTTAAGTTCCCCCCACTATAGGGAATCTGCTGGATGTGGGCTCACCCTTTATCAGACATCAGAGAATCCACACAGGCCAGCTCCCCTTGGGGACACAAACCAAGACAAAAGTCCAAACAAAGATGAGTCCAGAGGAGCCCCGGAGATGGTGCGAGGGCTGGAGCAGCTCCCGTGCGAGGACAGGCTGAGAGAGTTGGGGGTGTGCAGCCTGGAGAAGAGAAGGCTCCGGGGAGACCTTCCAGCACCTTCCAGTGCTGAAAGGGGGCTACAGGAGAGATGGGGGGGCTCTGGATCAGGGGGTGCAGAGACAGGATGAGGGGGAAGGGGTTGAAGCTGCAAGAGGGGAGATGGAGATGAGATGTGAGGAAGAAATGTTTTCCTGTGCGGGGGGTGAGGCAGTGGCCCAGGTTGCCCAGAGCAGCTGTGGATGCCCCATCCCTGGAGGGGTTCAAGGCCAGGCTGGATGAGGCTTTGAGCAACCTGGGCTAGTGGGAGGTGTCCCTGCCCATGGCAGGGGGGGTGGAACAAGATGATCTTTAAGGTCCCTTCCAACCCAAACCATTCTGTGATTCTGTGAAATGAAGCTTCAACAGAGCGAGACGATGCCATGCCTTGTGCTTGTATTTCTCCAAGAGACAGGATAAAGGTCACATCACACATCAACTCTGCACTCTCTCCCCGATATATTTTTTACAAAACTGCTCCATCACTACGTTTCCAGGTTGACCTTTCCACTGGTTTGGGACATTTGGAACAAATTTACCTTTCAAATTTACCGCATTCGGGCAACATAAAGCGGTAGCTTAGAGGTGCTGCAGGACACACAAGACTCTTTCCAGTATTCCCATCATTTACACAAAGACCCACATAAGGGGGGATCTGAGCCTTCCTTTTGAACCAAAGCTTTCAAGCAGTTTGTTTTGGCTTCCTTTAGACCTGCAGGCCAAGTGAACTCCAGCCATTTGTTCTGAAACCATAAATCTCACAAGCTATAAAGCAGTTTCCTAATCCTTTTATTTTACAGGGCACACATTTTGCTCAGCGAGCCGTGCCCCTTTCTTAGCTGTGATTCAGAGAAATCTGCATGAGGAAACCATTCCAGCCTTCAGAGCTGGATTTCTCCAGCTGTTGCATTTTCCTTATTTTCTGGGCTGTCTGCTTGCACAAATGAGGTGCTCCAACCAGTCCCAACCACCCTGTAGAAGGAAAATAAAAGGATCAGCAGCAGCACCACCACAACAAAGCTGAACTTGGAGCCAAATAAAAACTGTTGTGTAAATTCACTTGACCCATTTTTTTCTTTAAGAAAGAAAAATAAAAAAAGACTGAGAAATGAAGGGTTTTGTGGGGAAAAAAAAAAAAAAAAAGAGGGACACACACCTGAGCAAACAGATTTTGAGGTCTGTAGACCATCCTTCCACTGGGCAGGATCAAAGTAACTCTGCTGGAGTGCATTATGGAAAAAGTCACACATAAATTGGGATCCTGGTGGTTTAGGAGACAAAAAAAAAAACAAAAAAAACCCCAAAAAACATAAAAAAACAACAAACCACAGGGGAGGGCTCTGCTGAAGTTCCCTGTGACCATGCGTACTGCAACAAAATCCTGCACTGAAACGTCTAACTGCTGTTGAGAAAGCAATGGGGAAAAAAAGAAAAAACCCTAGAAGGAATAGTGAGGGTGGTGAGGCAGTGGCCCAGGTTGCCCAGGGAAGCTGTGGATGCCCCATCCCTGGAGGGGTTCAAGGCCAGGCTGGATGAGGCTTTGAGCAACCTGGGCTAGTGGGAGGTGTCCCTGCCCATGGCAGGGGGTGGAACGAGATGAGCTTTAAGGTCCCTTCCCACCTGAACCATTCTGTGATTCTATGATAAAAGAGCTGGTATCCTCTTGGAGAACCTCCACGGTGCACAGGTGGTGGACATGGGAATGGATGTGTAGATCATGCCCCATCTCTGCTTGCACAGGGAGAGGCAGCCGAGCTCTGCAAGTTTCTGGCATCTCTCCAGGGAGCAGCCGAGGTCACATCACCGGTCCCCATCTCCGTTCCCATTTCCTTCCCCGATCCTGAGTGATGACAGCAACTGAGCAACACTTTGGATAGAACAAAGGGAATGACCATTAATTTCTCATCCACAATGGGATACATTCACAGTTTATTCCTAAAAGTAAAAGCAAATAAACCCAAGAAAGAGCTACAGCTGTCAAACACATCTCTTTGCCCTCCAAGTCCCACGCTTGGCCACTGTCTGGTGTGCTGCTGAAAAATAGGTGTTCTTTCAAATACTTGTAGGAACAACTGTTCTAGAGCTTTAAAATGTCCTTCATTACACAGTGAGGGTTTCATTTGAATAATTCCCTACATTGCAATGTGAGTCTGCATCCTCAGGACCAGTTAGCCACATACTCGAGCTGAACTGTGTATTAAGAAGTGTCAACAAAATAATATCACATATGAACATCATTTTTACGTATTAGACACACGTATAGTGAAGTGCTGAGAGCAGAGAAAAAGCCATAATTTCCCACTTAGTTCTGCTGAGCTTGTACTGAATCAGAAATGTGGGAAAACTTTCCAGAACAACTTTTTGAGATTCAGCTGCTGCATCTGGAAAGTCTGTTCTGAAACACACTGATCTCAAGGACTCCAGGAAAGTTGCACAAACACAATCATTTTGCATTTACCTTGCATCTCACCTGGGTTGATTTGCCCACTTTGCATTCCTAGTGAGAAATTATTACTGCCATCTTTTTTCCGAAATATACCGTCTTACTTCTTGTTCTTTGCCTTTTTTTTTTTTTTAATATAGGAAGGAAACATAAGAATGTCAGGTCTAAGGTGACTCTGTAATACAACACACATTTTTATTCCACATGGAAAAGGAATGCCAAGTTGTCCAAATACCAAAAAAAAATGTTCTTCCCCTCACCCCGCTGCAGTAACACTTGTTAGTTAACTATAAAAATAAGGAAAAAACCCCAACCCTAGACAAAACGTTTTGCTCACTGCTCAGCCATGCACTCACTCTAATTAGATGAGCAGTCTAATAAATTGAAAAGGAAAACAAAAGGAAGATTTGTCTTTATCGATTAGGAAAATGAGTTGGATTGGGGTGGTGTAGACATATGATTTTACATAGTATTGATCCAAGTTTTTCAACTGAAACTTGCTCGGAACTGGGAAAATGATCAGTGAATTGTTCTGTTTTTGTGCACGGTTCCTTCAGGATGGATGAAACTCTGTTTTTAAGATGAAATGTTGTATTTTGATGATATCTAACCACCCAAGCCTGTCTTCATTTGTCTTCATTTTAATCTTGAGAGGATTAAAAATGTAGAAAATTACGTTTCACACCAGGTTATGACTCTTTATTAAAAAGAGATTTTTTTAAATTATTCAGGTTTATTGTTGAATCAAAAATACCAATTATTTTATAATTCTGTTCCAAAATTCTTTCCCAGCCCAGGAGAAGTGGTTACTCTGTAAAGGCTATGATATATTCAAACATCCCTAAAAAAAATTTAAATTCTAAAACTGCATACTCATACGTATTTATACCTTTAGCACACAGAAACATCTAATGCATAGCAGCTCTGGGACAACCAAGGAACGCAAGACACGTTTTTATCTGACCTAGCACAACTCTTAGATGTAATAAGATATTACCAAATTGTCTGTAAATGAAAATCCTAGCGGAGCTCTGCTCAGCTCAGGGAAAGTATCACAGTACTTCAGGAAATACTGATTTGCTGGAAATTAAGACATTACTAGACTAATTTTTTTGTAATTAGATAAACACAGGAGGTAGGTTTCTGAGTCAGCTGTGGATATTTAATATTTGGAATGGATGTAACCCATCCCTACACTCATGCTCCTGTCTCCAACCTCTTCCCACCTTTTTCTCTGCAGAGATGCTCAGTCTCAGGGTGCGAGTGTCGGCGTGAAGAGGAAGACATGAAGTGGGACCCTTCACAAAGTGCTGGCACTGCGAGGAGAGATGGTGCTGTTATGGGAGAAGAAAATGCCTAAATAACCAAAAACACATGGAGTGAGCTTCTGAGATTCTTCCTCTGCTGGTGATCTTTTCTTGTCTGCTGCTGACAAAGCATCGACCTAAATTGATACTGATGTTAGGAGCTTCTTAGCTTTTATGAACACCATGGAGCATGGGCAGAACACAGGGCGAAGTTTGCCCGCAAAGACCAGAGACCTGACATCAGACATCAGGGCAGGCCATGATCAGCAAGGTTTACTGTTCATGCAGAGTAGTAGGGAGTGGGACGTGATGATACAAATCAACATTTTAAAAGCTGAGAGTCAGAGCAGGGCAAATAAAGAAATGCAAAGTGTGTGGATCCATAAGATGGGATCCAACAGCATCGTATGGATTCAGACAGTCTGGTGTCTAACCCAAATCCTCATTGCTAGAACATGGAATCATAGAATCACAGAAAGGTTGGTGTTGGAAGGAACAGTAAAGCCCATCTCGTTCCACCCCCCTGCCATGGACA
>NW_010139677.1:0-58935 GCF_000699245.1 Pterocles gutturalis | reverse complement strand
ACCTTAATGATTCTATGATTCTATGGAGAGCTTTGACTCAGCAATAAATCAACCTGAACACGTGCTTCTGAATGAAAAAGTCAATGCTCTACTGCACCTTCAATTCTAGTGCTTAGGAAGAGAAAAACCAGCATATTAACGAAATGCTGAAATATATTTATCTTTTATATTACCACTAACTGAATAACAATGGAACAAGTGGTGAAATAGTCCAAAATTACACACCAATGAGAAAATTCTCAGTATTAATAAATACTGATTGCCCAATTATTTTAACAGCAAGAATCACATGGAGTACATTAGAAAGAAACTGTAGGATAACATCAGACTGCAATATACTCAAATTTCCTTACAAAAATACAAAACATTTTCAAACTACCTTGTAACACTTCCAAGCTTTCTATTTTAAATATCTTTTGTTCTGTAGAAAATCCTGTGTGATTTAGAGTCCAAAGATACTTGCTATGTACAGCAACATTTTAGTACCAAATAAATAGCCATATTACTGGAAGACCAAGAGTAGTAGGCAACTTGAAAAGACAAAATTTCCCAAACCATATTCTGTAACTCAGGGAGGTTGACTCCATTTAAAATGGAGTTTGTTTTTTAGCCACAACAAAGAAAAGATACTAGTGTGAACCCTGGATAAAGCTCCTTGTGTAGAAAGCCCAGAAAGTATGACTAGACTGGGGCAGAACACAGACAAATCATGCTCTTTACCTTTAGTACCTGCCCTAGAATCTCTAATCTCCTGTGATAAATAGCTCTGACCCCACTTCTTCTGTAGTAGTAGGAGAAAAACCAGACTGTGACAGCTCCCACTGCCAAAAGCCTGTGAGCAAGATCTGCCACAATTTATTCTCTCTTCCTATAAAAATGTAGTATGTTCAATTAACATTACAACTGATCCCACTTAATCAATACAATTTACATTTCCTTTGTAAAGCCACATTAAAGTTAATGGAAAATGTATCACCAAGTTATATTATTTAATTTTATTTAATTCTTTTCCCCCCATTTTTCTTTTAGCACCAGAGAATCAGTGCTATTATATAACATTAACTAACACATTTCTTTTACAAATAAAGTTAACTTACTTTATACTAGGGATGATGGAGGCAGCTGGAAGAGGGGGTGAAAGCCGTGGAGGGACATCATATTCTTCATTTATGAGATGACCATTCGAAAAGACCTAAAAATCACACAAATGCTACAATAGGTCTCTCTTCCCATTTGTTATCATGGATGTTCATCAACCAGGTATTACAAAATAGACTTTGAGAAGATTATGGGTAAAGGCTTTCCCAGGAGTTGACACTACAGAGCTGTCACCTGATGTGACTCTTTCATACCTGTTTCAGCACACCCCATTTGGGAGCTGTAGAACACATTAGCCTAAAACTTCACCAAAAGAGGAAGCTCCACCTCATGGTTACTAGATGGACTACTCAGTTACAGCTGAACTGCATGTGGGAAAGTTAAGACTTCGAGACTGCAGACCGATCAAAGTGAGAGATAAGTACAGGGGGAAAACAACAGGTACAGCATGCTAAGCATAGTAAGGTTTTTTTTAAACTCAGTGATACAGTGCCTGCCAAAATCCACCCCCTACCTACAGGATCATCTTCCCAATTCTTGGTTTTTTCCAATAGCAAAAAGATATTACAATTGATACATGAATCAGGGATGAATTCATTAAACGTTTCCCTTGTGAACATGCATACAGCCTGAAACAATAATTCAGAGTTGTCAGTTGCTCCATTTAGCCAAATGGCTTAGATCTATAACCTGAAGACAACAGTTCAAATGACATTTGGTTAAAAAAACCCACATATGTAACTTCTCCAGACTACAATGGCGCTTCTGCACTGAGTCATTATTCTGATTTGAGAAGCATTCATTCCATAAGCTTCAATACTGCAGCAGACCACAACTGGAATGTTATATGAAGGCATAAACCAAGTATCCTCTTAAAAACAGGTAGTACTTTAAACAATAGCCCAGAGGTAAGTAAAATTTCGGTGTTTTGCCTCAATGCTGATAAAAGGACATTCTGATTATATATCATGGACTTCTTAAGTGCCTTTGATCATATGTCAATGTTCTTTACCAATACTAATTGAATTTCATTAACATACTTCCAAAATAACCAAAACATCTATATATTTTTTTTAAATGGAGATAGAAAGGTTATATAGCTTGTGACATTGAGAAAAGCAAACAGAGAGAAAAATTGATGATTTCTACTGTGACTTAAGCACAAATCCATCCTTCTTAGCACATGCTATGTAGTCTTCAAGAAAAATAAGAGCAGCATCTTTGAGTTAACAACCTGCTCTATGAATGAATTACTGAGCTGCTTTGATAAAACTGATTAGAGTCAAACTAGGAATTTTTTTCTTAGGCCATCACCATTTGATCTCTTTTCAGACCTAAGCATCCCCAACTGTCTTGCAAGTTGTCTGAAGCTGCATAGTGCCAGAACTACTACTTCTACACTCTCCTCACCGTATATCTTCAATTAACATATAGAAACAATCCTTCTATTTTTTTGACAGAAGAAACACCATAGTTAGAGACATACAATACTATTCACTGCAAGAAAGGACAAGAAAACATACTTCTGTAGGTGACAAGCAGATGCCCCCTAGCCAAACCAAGGCAGACAATCAGTAAAAAGGTTGCAAGTGACAACTCTGAACACCCTCAGCACTGAAAATGGATTTTTGGGCATTACACTGGACATTTGTCCAACAGATGTCAAAAGCTTCTATGGACAAATTACAACGATGTACAACTCTAGCAGCTGGAGTTCTGATTTAAGTAAAAAGGAGGAAAAATTAAGCTAAAGATATGTGTATTACTGTAAACAATTGACTAAGAAAAAGGGAATTGCAATGCTAATTATCATGAATAAGTTTTAGAGTATTGATTATAATACCAAGTCAAACAATGCAATACTGGGGTTGTCCCACTAAGCACTTTCAAGGATGTTGCCCATATAGCCAGTGGTAAAGATACAATAAATGATGCTACATTTAGCTTGGCTTTGGATGTACTTGTTTACTCTTTCTTAGGGTCAAGGCAGATTAGATCTTCTCCATTAGACTATACTGAACATCATGACTAATTCAATGCTATTTTGAAAATAATGTTTTACTGATGAACAACACAACTGACCTTTAAAATATTTAGATTTTTGTGCAAATGCACGTAACATATCTGACAATTTAAGTACGCTTGTATGCATCATCTATACATATTGCATACATTACAGATTGAAGAGGTTACCAAGTCCTTATCTCACCTATGACAGAGGTAACTGGAACATCTACTATTCCATCAGCAAATGCATATACAGTTTTGGCATAAGACACTTTCAAAGTGGACCTGAGATGCTATATAACCATACTACAGCATATAGGGCTATCTTATTATCATGCACCAACTGTACGGATAACTTGCTAAAAGAACATAGCAAATCTAGAATTTTCTCTCCCAGCAATTTTTGAAGGTTTCATGTTAAAACTGTAACTTATACCTTCAGATATTGTTGCTTTACAAATTACAGTATTTAACAAACCATTTATTTATGACCAGCTTACTATTAAGAATCAACAGGAAAGACTTGGAAACAGCACATCAACACTGACCAATATAAACAATACTTTAGCCTATGCAAGACAATGTTGCAGTAGGGTATCAAATTAGGATCCAACACATTCAGCTCATTTCATACCTTGGCACCTTCTGCAGGCAGCTCGTGACGTCTATGTTTCCTCATAAATCCAGGATCAGAACTTATGCGGTTGTGCCTTCCATTTATGTTTGAAATTGCAGTCAGTCCTGGTTTGGGAGAAGTATCACTCCCCATTCGACATCCTACTAACTGACTCGTCCCAAACACATCTCTGGGACACCAGCCTTCAAGGGGCATCGGCTGATCTCTGGAAGGCACGCTTTCCGGATGATGCAGGTGTCTGCTTATCCTGTTGTCTGGTGGAATTGGAGGGGGTCTCTCTGGTGGGGGTGGCGGAGGATCACGCAAGGGAGGTGGTGGTGCTGGCAAAGGTTTGTCTTGTTTCCTTACCATACAAGGAGAAGACTAGGCAACACAGTAAGTAAAAAAAAAATATATATAGGCATGCATATTTCTCTCATTATCAGGTATGGCTTTACCATTTCTAACTGAGATATTTTCAAGGCATCACAACAGTACTCGCCAGTAGGTTAAATGTCAGTCTTGTCCTTGCATTCTGCAGGCAACCTGGCCTCTCTTCAGAAAGCATGCCCCCATTTCTGCTGTTGCATGAGTAACCCAAGGGAGGAGGCAGATGGGAGAAAAGAAAACTGCCTGAGGCAGATTTATCTGACCCATAACTTTTTTCCAGAATCCTTTGCTTTGATCCCTTGAATCACTTATTTAGCTGCTTAAATGAATTCTGAGGGATGTTTGGAAAAAAGCGAAAAAACAAGTTACCAGGGGGAAAAAACCCCAATAACTTGCACAGGTAGTGGTATAGCTTCTAAGAGCACAAATCTGACAAAACAAAAAGATTTTTGTTAGGTTAGGAGTGAACTACTAACAGCATTTTACAAAATAATGCTCAGGCCAGATCTTCAGAAAATGTTTTGCTCTTACCACCAGCCACCATAAGAAATACAAGGAAGATGATTTCCCTCGGAAGGTGTAATTTTAATGGACTCTGGTAAGCCTGCATATTATGACCTCTTGAAGAGATGGAGGTCACAAAAGTTTTAAAGTAAGAACAGCAGTTGCTCTTCACTTGACAGACTAACCCATCATTATTCTTTAAGCATCACCTCAATATGTTACTTAAATTTAAAATAGCTATTCTACCTGCAGCTCTACTCATATAAATAGGACAGTATATTAAATAAAGTGTTTAATTCAGATGCTGCTTAAGAAAAATAGTCATTATGGCTAGGTCCAAAAATCTTTGTTATAGCTTATAGTTATAGTTTTCATTGCAGAAAAAGAGGTTTTTGACTGAAGTAGTAGCCTTGCTAGTACTAAATTGTCTCTTTTTTTCTTAATATGAATTTTTTTAAAGTATAAAATTATTCCTTGTTGCCCTCATCTTAGTTCCCTTTCATCCCCCCAATTTTATTTTTTTTTTCCAGGAAAAGTTTCAAGGAAAAAAACCCAGCATTTTCAAATAATGTCACTGAAAAATTTGAAGCAATATTAATGCTATATCTAATTTTCTGTTATTTATAAGACATAAACTTTGTAAGAATATGCTATTGTAAAATTGATTTTTAATGGATGTACCAAATGTTTAGCATATATCCTCAATGTTTTATAAATTCCTTTGTATAATTTAAAAAGTAATGAAAGAAGTTTAAAGAAACTATTCAAAATTTTATTTTTTTCCTTTAAATTATAAACCATCAGAATCTTAAACAGGTTGATCTTCAAGCTTGAAGTAAATACCTGACAAAATAAATATGGTACTTCATACTGGATTATTAAGATCACACAGGTTTCAAGTCATGTTTTGAACTTGAATTTGAATTCATCTAAAAATCAAAACTTAAAATCTAATTCCTGCTCTCTATGCAGCAACCACAACAAAATGATCAACTCATAATAGAGAGCAACAAACACAGTATTTGCACTTATTCATGCTTACCTACCCAAAAAAAATCATTAACTCTATATTATGATTAGATTCACAAAAAACAGCATACAATATATTAGCTATAGATTATTATTTCCCTTGAGACTTGAGTCTTAACATATACCAGTTAAGGTTTTGAAAGCAAGGTATCTGCACATATCCTTCTTGTAAGGATACTGTGGAAATTGAGCATAAATCATGATGAGAGCACAACATATAATTTAAATGAGATAATGACCTTAAAATCTATTTTCAGGAAACTTTAATTTCTATTTATTTTAATTAATCGGGGTTTATTACAGAATTGATCCATCATAACAACGCCTTTATAATTCTGACCATAAACAAGTGCAATACAATAAGCAGACAGAGGTCACATTTGACCAACACATGTAGCTGTAAACTTCTGCCTATGTAAGGTATTACGCAAAGGGTCAGAAACTCACCAAAGTCAACTGAGGTAGATAAGAGATATAATCCATGTGGATCTAATCTAAAGTTTTTCTAAGCTACAAGGAATTATTAAAGTTCTTTTGGACAGAACAAACTCCTGAGAAAGAAAATACACATGGAAAATTTCATAATAGCCTACCTTCTGAAACACAAAAAGCCTCCTCGCCTTGAAAACAACCAAATACAATTTCTCAATATTCATAAATAAAGAAATAATGATTCAATAAGACTCACCTTTGGTGATCCAGTTGGGCTGGCACATGGTGACCGCGCTACTCCCTTCTGAATAAGATCCAGGCGAGGAGGTACAGGTGGAAGACTAAGATGTGGTATTTGTAGAGGGTCTGGAAGTGGTTTTCTTCTTTGTGCAAGAGGGGAAGATCCCGGGGAAGTCACTGGTGAATTCTGCCTCTCGTTGCACTTAAGACACAAAGAAATATCACTAGTATTTACCTGGTGGCCAAATATACAACTTCGATTCCATAACTAAAACATTCGATACTTGTCAGGTACTTACTAATAGTCATTTATCATAATGGACACCCTGCTACTCCTAATTAATAGGCAATATGAGTGCTCAGCTCACGGTTACTGAAAAAAATGTCAACAAGTCATTCTACCTCAAAACTAAGATCCATGTTAACTTGTGATGAAAACAAAAGAACATATATTCCAGTAATTTGTTTAAAAAAAACAAGCAATCATTGCCATGCAAAACAGAACAATCACAGACATTCTACTGTAGTACTGCTACTCTTGAGGATCTTTTTACTCTTAAAGAGGACTCCATCTAAAATTCTATACATGACTTTTAAAAGGCACATGCCTATGATACTGTCTGTTAACTCAGCCTGTTTTCAAATTATACTTCCATAGAAAATGGAATGTATCTTCTGAAAACTTACAAATCAAAATCATCAGCAAGCCGATAGGCAAAGTAGTTATCTCTTTCCTCATTTATTTGCTGATTTACAAAAATAATTTTAGGACAATTGAGTTTATAATTTTATCAAATATTAAACTAATGACACACACACTTAACATCCCCCCAAGTGACAAATGAGGGCCTTTTTTTTCCTTGTCTTGTCCCTTCAAATTCATCAGAACCAAAGATTTCAATCCTCAATACAGGCTCCACCTACTTTTGCAACTAGTTTTTCATCTGGCTAAGTTTTAACAAACACAGTTTAGTTGTTTTCATTAATCAGCTTAAGTTACTTCTGTGAACCCACTGTATTTGTATCAGTGTACTGTGAGCAAACCTGGATGTTTATGCTGTTCTGTGCCTTCCCTGACAGTAGACACAAGTAGGTGGAAGACATGCACACCAAGCATCAGCCTTCAGCCACTTGTGCACCGAGGGATTCTCATATTCTCACTACGTAACTTGCCTATAGAGGCTAACAACCTGCCATCTTCTTAAGGGAAGCATATAAAATTGCTCACAAAAAATGCACCCATCTCCAAGTTAAATCACTGTGATTAAAACCTTTCCCCTCTTTTCATAAGCTTTTCCTCACCAATGCTATACACCCTACAGTGATGACAGGGATAGGACTAGGAAGTTCTTTAACAAGGTAAACAAGTAAACAACATTGCCCTTTTTTACATATAGTGACTATGTTAAAGAATCTGAAAACTTCATAAATTCAAAAGGAGATCCAGGAAAAGAATCTAGTATACTGACTCCTTACCCTATGCACTACAGCTTAGTTTAATATTTTGTCCTATACAATTAGCATTGCTAGTAAATTTCCTTCAGAAATAGGAGCTACCACAGTATTACTGGATAAGACTGCCAGAAAAAAATGAGACAGAAGAGTGAGGGGGTGTTGAAGAGCTAGAATGATGAGGTTCAATTCCATTGCCAGAATGACTTTTTTTTGTGATATGTAAAGTCTTACCACTTGGTCTACATGCATAAGCTCAGTGCCACAGTGACACATTCAATTTCAAGGGATCGAGCAAACTCAAGATTCATGGCTCTTCAGAAGATTCCCAGTTTCTCCCTTCTATAAAGAAGTGGTCACAGCATTCATATTAAATGCCTTAAATACAGTCCTTACATTTTGTTTCCTTTAATTGGTGAATGTCCCTGACCTTGACTGGAAGTCCATGAGGATAAACACATGAATGATTATGAGGTGCTTAGCCTCTCTGAACATTATGGGAAGTTGAATAACTAAGCTAGATACATATCTTGCTGCTTGCCTGAGCAACCATAAGTATAAAATTGCTACAAACTGAATGTCAATTCATTTGCCTTAACAGAAAGCATCTATCAGTTAAATAGCATAATAAACACTGCATCATTTAATAGTATTAGTTTTCAAAGTTTAGCTATAACTCCATCAAGCATCCCTAAAAGCCAAGAGCCATGTAATATAATATAGTCAGTGCTTTGGCTTCAGCATCAGACAGAAAATGAACTTCTTTACCAAATTACTTGAAATGGAACCAAATAAGGAGGTGTCTCACTTCCAAAAAGATACAATTATTGAAAATAAATGAATGTGTTGTAGTAAGCCTCTACATTTTAGATGTTGCACAACATACTATGTCTCAGTCAGCAGGGAATTGCTCCAGAAAATCTATAAAACAATCTTTTATATATATATATATATACACACACACACACACACACATATAAAATAGGAGTTGGAAACAAAGAATGTGAAAAATAGGAAATACTGAATACAGAATACTGGACAGGAAACATTTGTTTGGAATTTAAGATGTTCTAATGGTTGTATCATCACATTAATTAACTCAAATGTCCTGAGAAGGTAACCTGACAGATTCTCAAATATCACACTGTGTAGTTATGTGAATCCACAGCTAAATGAACAGCATTGTACTGACAGCATTTTAAGATTACCCATCACTGTTTCTCTATGACAACCTCATCTTACACAGTTCTGCTCTACAGAACCACTAGGCAAAATGATATGGTCTTCCCTCACGGGTTCCACTGGTCTCATCCATGTGAGAGTTCTTTTCTCCTGCCATAACAACAGCACAGCTCCAGCAGAGACAGAAATAATGGAAATCTTCATATTTAAAACCCACTGGGGACTGACGTTATTTTCAGATTTATGGAAAGAAGTGTCTGAAAGACACACCTAATACGTAGTAGGCAACAAAAACTAGAACAATATGAAAATTTATTTAAAAATTCAAGAACAGTAGAACCTGACATGGTTTTAATCCTGTTGAAACAGGAGATTGATTGATGTGATAAACTTCTAGTTACATATATATCAGGTGTTTAGCTATCTCTATCCACCATAATATATTAATGCTAAATCACAACAGACAAAATGAAATGCAAATTTTTCAAAGTCCTAAGTGCATGAAAGGATTTCAATTTAAGCTTACATCAATGTCTTGTTTCAGAATAGTAAAATAATCTTTCAGTCCCCTGAACTGCTATTCCCTACAGCCACAAGGCTATCAGAGCATGCTGTGGCCCCAGAGATTTCAAGAAGAGAACTGATGATAGCCAACAGGTTAAAGAATAACTTATGAGGCACGAGGAAAAAAAAAAAAAAAAAAAAAGGGAAAATAGGGAAAATAGCTGATCGCAAAATTAGTTTCTCTTCCCTGCGTGGAAGCTTAATCCATGTCACAGCTTGGTGCTGCAGTAACAGAGAATGATTTGCTGGGAAAAACTGAAAATGATGATTCCCTGTTTAGATCTACTGAAACTAAAAATGAAACAAACAAAACAAAATATTCCACAGCAACAGATTTTCTTCAACATTCAGTACCAGTTTTCCATCATATTCCCATTACTATGAGATTGTCAGTGACCAGCTGGAATCCATGGAGCTCCACCTGGAGATGGATGAGCTGCTGCCAGAGAACTTACGGCTCAGGGTTTAAAGAGAAGGCAGGTGAAGGAGATGTTGTAGTGGGGGTCTGATACAGGCCGCCTGACCAGGAAGACTGAGTAGATGGGGCCCTCTATAAACAGACAGAAACAGCTTTGAGTTTGCAAGTCCTTTATGGGGGACTTCAACCACCCCGGTACCTGTTGTCAGAAAACACAGCAGGGCACCAGAAACTGTAGAGATGCCTGGAACGCATTGATGACAACTTCCTCTTCCAAGTGTTACAGGAACCGAGAAGAAAAGGTGCTATGCTGGACTGTGTCCTTACCAACAAGGAGGGGCTGTTGAGTAGTGTGAAGCTTAAGGGCAGCCTTGGCTGCAGTGACTATGATTTCATAGATCCTTGGGGGATCAAAGGGGGTGCACAGAAAACACACTACTCTGGACTTCAAGAGAGCGGACTTCGACCTCTTCAGGGACCTGCTTGGCAGTGTCGTGGAACAAAGCCCTAGAGGAGGGAAGAGGGGCCCAAGAAAGCTGGTCAGTATTCAAGGGCCACCTCCTTCATGCACAGGAGCAGTGCATCCCAAGAAAGAGGATGTCAGGCAAGAATGCTAGGAGGCCTCCCAGGATGAAAAAGGAGCTCATGGACTTACTCTGGCACAAAAAGAAAATATATAGGGAGTGGAAGCAAGAATGAGTTAGCTAGGAGGCATACAAAGAGGCTGTCCCAGCAGCCAGGGATCAGGTTAGGAAAGATAAAGCCCAAACAGAATTAAATCTAGCCAGGGACATAAAGAAGAACAAGAACTTCTGCAAGTACATCAGTGATAAAAGGAAGACTAGGGAAGATGTGGGCCCTCTCTGAAAGGAAACTGGAGACCTGCCCATGAGGGATATGGATAAGGCTGAGGTACTCAATGACTTCTTGCCTCAGTCTTCACTGCCAACAGCTCTGTCTGCACTACCCAAGTTGCAGAAAGTGAAGGTAAGAACTGGAAGAAGGAAGATCTGCCCACTGTAAGTGAAGATCAGGTTTGAGACCATCTAAAGAACCTGAAGGTGCACAAGTCCATGGGACCTGACAAGATCCATCCATGGATCCATCCATGGGTCCTGAGGGAACTGGCAGACGAAGTTGCCAGGCCATTAACTGTCATATTTGAAAGGTCATGGCAGTCGGGTGAAGTTCCCACAGACTGAAAAAGGGGAAACATAAACCCCATTTTCAGGAAGGTTAAAAAAGATGACCCAGGGAACTACAGGCCAGTCAGTCTCACCTCTGTGCCTGGCAAGATCATGGAGCAGATCCTCCTGAAGGCTCTACTAAGGCACATGGAAAATGAAGGAGAGGTGACTGGTAATCAGCATGACTTCACCAAGGGCAAATCGTGCCTAACAAACCTGGTGGCCTTTTATGATGGAGTTATGGCATCAGTGGACAAAGGAAGAGCAAATGACATCATCTACCTGGACTTTTGCAAAGTATTTGACACTGTCCCGCACAACATCCTGATGGCCAAATTGGAAAAACATGGATTTGATGGATGGAACACCCGCTGGATAAGGAATTTGCTGGATAGTCACACTCAGAGAGTTGCAGTCAACAGCTCAATGTCTAAATGGAGACCAGTTACAAGTGGTGTTCTTCAGGAATCAGTACTGGGACTGGTGCTATTTAACATCTTTGTTGGCAACATGGACAGTGGGATCAAGTGCACCCTCAGCAAGTTTGCGGATGACACCAAGCTGTGTGGTGCAGTCAACATGCTAGAGGGAAGAGGTGTCATCCAGGGGGACCTGGACAGGCTTGAGAGGTGGACCCATGCCAACCTCATGAAGTTCAACAAGGCCAAGTGCAAGGTCCTGCACATACGTTGAGGCAATCCCAAGAACAAGTACAGGCTGGGAGGAGAATGGATAGAGAGTAGCCTTGAGGGGATTCGGGGGTGGAAAAACTGAACATGAACCGGCAGTGTGCACCTGCGGCCCAGAAGGCCGACCACATCCTGGGCTGCATCAAGAGAAGTATGGCCAGCAGGTCGAAGAAGGTGATTGTCCCCCTCTACTCTGCTGAGACCCCACCTGGAGTATTGTGTCCAGTTCTGGGCCCCTCAACGCAAGAAGGACATTGAGCTGTTGTGGTGTGTCCAGCGGAGGGCCATGAAGATGATCAGAGGGCTGGAACACCTCCCCTATGAGGACAGGCTGAGAGAGTTGGGGTTGTTCAGCCTGGGAAGAGAGGGCTCCAGGAGGACCTTATAGCAGCTTTCCAGTACCTGAAGGGGGCATACAGGAAACATGGGGAGGGAGCTTTCATAAGGGCATGCAGCGACAGGATGAGGGGTAATGGATTTAAACTGGAAGAGGGCAGATTTAGACTAGATATAAGGAATAAATTCTTTACTGTGAGGATGGTGAGACACTGGATCAGGTTGCCCAGAGAAGCTGTGGATGCCCCCTCCCTGGAAGTGCTCAAGGCCAGGCTGGATGAGACTTTGAGCAACCTGGTCTAGTGGAGGGTGTCCCTGCCCATGGCAGGGGGAATTGAACTCGATGATCTTTAAGGTCCCTTCCATGATTCTATGATTCTATTAAAACCCCACCCTTTTCCTGTCCAACCCCATCCAACCTGTCTAGCTGCATCATGTGCTGCATCATGTGATGTTTGTTGACAGCCAGGACAACAAGATGGCTGCACTTGATGTGGATGCCAGGGCACCAACAGATGTACATAACACCTACTCTTTTTGGCAGAGTCCCGAAGGACAAAGATATTTTCAGTTTTTCTGTTTGTCACCTGCTGGAGGTTTCTTTGTATTTTCTGTTCACTGGAAATATAACACAATGACAGCAGCAGAGTGACAAAAAGAGAAAACAAGCAAGTGATTAAGACACAAAGTAATGCAAATGAACTGGCAGTGACAGAAGACAGACCTTCAGCATACAAAGGGACTCTGCTGCAACACACACAGACCCGTGCAATAAAGATGTAATTAAGGAAAAGAACACAGACTCCTTTGTAACAACACGGACTTCATCTGCTTGGCATGACTGCTGTCAAGGGAAAAGCAGCTGTGACTGACTTTGCAATTGTAGTGCAGAGTGGATCACACTTGTGTTATTTAATCAGATGTATTTATTACTGGGATATAGTGGTATCAGTTTGCCCCTAGAGGTAACAAACTCAAGAATAAGGTTGCTTCTGACCTTGATTACAATTTCTAGTGAAGGATTTTCTGATGGAAATACTAGCAGTCAGGCTATTGAACTGAGAGTATCAGCTTCAAACAGCTTTCGGTCAGAGAGGCACATATGAAAAGCATATTCAACACAAATCCTAGCAGGTGACTGACTGAGGAATATTATCCTGTTTGTTAATGTCCTGCTGGAGAGAACTCAGTAATTTATAAATTGCATAATGAGACATCTAAGAAGGTCCAAGCAGATCTACACCAGAAGTGGACTTTTCATGTCCAAGTACTTCCCTGAACTTTTTTTATTTATAATCAGATAAGAGTAATTCAGATATTTCTTATTTCTCATTAGGATAAATTGTGACCTAGACAGATTAGTATAATCTGGACTTAAAAATTTGTATGAGGATATAAAGTTACATCACTTAAACTTGACGGCTGTAAACAACTTTACATGGACGGGTTTGTTCTTTATTTGATCTTTCCATTGCTGATCCAAGAAAATGCACATGAAGGAGGGAGAGGGAGTTAACGCTGTGAGAGCCAGCACCACATTGCCCAAAGGAATCAGTAAAATACATTTTAACTAAGGGAAGCACATTGCTTCCCAGCATTCATGCCTCTTTCAAATACTAATAGCTAAGCAGTTAAGAACTCTCTTGTTGTGTGTGTGGCATGAATTTAATAAATTCTTACAAAGCAGGTGTACCATTAGGATGGAAGTGACATATATGTATGAGTTAAGAATGTACAGCTGAAGGGAATACTTGGATATGTATTTGAAGTCTTTTTTTACATATTCCTGTATTTTATAAGATGAAATTAAAATCATTATTCCTATGTAATACATGGATTTTCTCATTATGAGAAAAAAGTAAATTTAGTAATATGGAAATGAGGAGAGGAGTCAAAAAACAGGAACTCCTCCCATATTTTGAGAAACAAGGTCTTTTGTCATGATTTTTTAAGTTTGACCGAACTCATCTGCTAAAAGAACCCTAAACACGACAATCTGTGGCTTTCAGATTGTGACAATTTCCTATAACTATTTTAAAGTAACAGTGTGAAACAAAGGCAGGTTTTGGTGCATTCAGACTGCTAGGAAATTAATTCCAGAGAAGACAGTTAACTTCCCAGACAAGGTAACTTAATCTAGTTTTAGAAGGAAGTGTTTTCAGAGAATGTTAACTCACTTTAAGCTATTGAAAACCTCATAGTCTCCTATACTGCTAGGTCCTTCCTCTATGTTTTCATGTAGTGCTATGTGGATCAAACAATTATCTTAGCACTTATGAATTCAAAATTATTTGCTCTTAACAAGAACTTCTGCACTATGCATTTTCCTTATTTCTTTCTTTCTTTTTAGAAGAAGTGTACGAAGTTACATCTTGTACCAGGTGAAGTGGCAGACAACTTAATTCATTGGGAGAATTGAATATTAAACATTATGGAAGAATAAACATAGCCTAATAGAGACTCAAATGCCCTATTCAAAAATGAAAAAAAGCCATTTTTAATATTTACTTGAGCCTGTAATCTGCACATTTTTTTTAATGTGCATTTTATAACATTGTGCTTGGCTAGCACAAACAGTAGAGAGCTGAGAAAAGGAACACTTCAGTCAATAACTACATTAGCTAATCTGATACCATGGGGCTGGAAATTTCTCAGTAATGAGACAATTAACAGAGGTTTTGGCACCACTCATCATCTTTCTTTCATAAAGAAATATCTGAAGACAATTTGAAAATTAGAAAAAAATAAGCTGCTTGATGAGGCAGACAAATAGACTAATTGCAGTGGATTTCTCTTAAAGCCTCTGTCACAGCTGATCTGCTGTTGACTCATACACAACACCTATCAAGAATGATTCATTTTTCTTAAAGTGTACACATTTACTCATTCGATTAAAGAATAAGTAGCTTTGTGATTATTCTTTTCCTTAAAGCAATTTCAAGTCTGAGGTCCCTCAGGGGCTTAATTCAGATACCTGTTACAGTTTATGAGTACGCTTCAGAGTCAGAGTGATAAACTGCAGAATTGGTGTTTTTCTGATATGCAACTTAAATTCATACAAGTACAGCAGGTGATAAAAAAACTGTATCTTCTTTACATTTTAATGACAATTCCAATAAGTGCTTTTCAGGTTTTTATTTTGTCAAGAAGAGCTCAGTTAAAAACCCACTCAGGCCCCTTTATCAGTGACAGAACCTGACGGTGTGTGCTTCTAAAATGGGCTTACTGTAACTACTCTTTGCTCATTACTAGCCTGATATGCCACAAGAAGGTTTTCTCAGTAATACCATATTGTCTAGCCAGATGATTTGAGACAAAATCAGCCCATTTGATTTTCAAGGATTAACAGCTTTATGTTGAGAAAGCATATGACAGTCTTTGCAATAACAGAAGAATTGAAAAAATTGTTCATTGAGATTACAAAGTAACAACAGTATCAGCAAGTTGGCTGCAAGAATGAATTGTTGTCTTTGTAATCTAACTTCCATTGTTTCAAAAAATCAAATGACTACAACGCAGCCATTATGCAGTACCAGGTTAATATTAACAGCATGAACAAAACAAAACAAAAAATCAAAAAAAAGAGTAAAATCCTACACAGTGGAATAGAGGAAGAAAGGAATTTCTTCGTGCATGCTCTGAAACAACACTGTTTAGAAGGAAAAAGAAATAATGACTAAAAGAAAAAGATAAAGCTGATGAAGGCATTACTAACAAAAAATGTATGTAAATAATGCCATATTCTACACAGGTGCTGTGGTTAAGAGCATCACTGTACAACCATTGGCAACAGTTTTAAGAAGAAAACAGCAGCTGCAAATCACTTAATGACCTGATAATTTAACATTTTCAAATAAAGACTTCAAGAGGCTAACAAAGAGTGGAAAATGGTGTTCCTAAACTTCAAGGATAATTATCATGTTTTTTTCCCTGAATGATGAAATTAATTACATAAAAATAGCAAGCACCAAAGCATTCAAGCACTTGGTGGATACAGGAAACAACACTTCTTATAGTAAAGCCTATTGTTCCTTCTTTTGATAAGAGCATAATGCATTTTTGCCTTATCATGGAAGTGATAGTGTTATAAAAGCCCATCAATTCCAGGCTATCTCACAGAGGTCAGGCTGCAGACTGCAATTTAAGTCAAGGCAGGAAGGATAAACTGTTCCCAAGAGTAGGCCATGTTGTATTACATACACAACACAAGAATGATTCATACGACTTAAGAGGTTAGGAAGGATATCAGAAGTACGTATATTAACTGACACTCTCAGATATGAGGGTGAAACACTTTTTTTTTTTTTTTTTTAAACAACTGCAACGATAAGGAAATGGAAGAGTAAGATGTTACAGAATTAATTCCAAGGCAAGTATTCAATCTAGATGACCTTACTAAAAGGTAAAATACAGAAAATGCACTGTATTCAGCATTGCGTGGCCTATGACAATATTTACTCCAAGCTAAAATGTAGTAGTGAAAGCTACCAAGATAAAATAAACTTTTATTAATGATAGTGCTTATTTATCAGTGATAAAATGTTCTGTGACCAAAGAAAGATCCCAGAATTTAACACAGAGCACTTCCAGGACAAAAAACATGCAAAACACAAAGTCACTATAAATAATCTCAGATACACTTTTCCCGCTAAAAGCACCTAATACTAAACTACAGAAAAAAAAATCGTAAGCAGCTCACATGAAATATGATTAAAAGCTACTCATCTACAATACAAATTTGGTTCCAAATCACCTTTACAAAGCAATAATATTTATAACCTATTCAGAAACTCAAGTTTAATCCTAAAACACTCTGTGTATGTATATGCACACGTGCAGAAAACCAATAATATACTCTGTATATATGAAATTTTGTCTTCCTTACAAATAAAAGTTCAGGGAACTGTCCATACAGTGTATTTTGTCTAAGAGTCTCAGCTGGTGCAAAGTCATACTTCCTCCATTATAAAGGAGTTAACTCAGTTCATGTCAGGTGAGAATCTGTAATTTTTTTTTTCTCCTATTCAACTTCAGTATTGATTTTGCTGCAATATTGATACATCCTGTTTTTTCAACCCAAGAACTGTTCAGTGAGTTGCTGAAACCCAGAGCATGAAGTGCAGCCTCTTATTGTTTAAAGTTATGGACAGCTTCATTTACAAACACACAGCTTTATCTGTTGTACAATATTTGAAAATTTACCTTTCGGACTGAAGCCAAACGATTCATCATTAAAGACTCTTCCCTATCATCGTCATCATCCAAGTCCAACATGGGCATACTAAAGCTATCAATAATACTGCAGCACCTGGAGTTTTCATCCCTTGGATCAAAGGGATCCACAATTATTGGTTCAGTTCCTTTGATTTCACAGCGGCAGAAAGGACAGCCTTGGCCATCAGATTCCTGCAGCAAGACAAAGAAAGCAAATACATTTTTAAAAATAAAAAATAGAAGTAATTTTAAAAGTAGTTCTCATATCTTTCTACACAAGAATGCCCTTAAACAGGTCTCTAAGAGCTTGTAAAGCAGCACTGGAGTAAACAGGAAACAGATTCACAGACATTTCACTCTAGTAAATGATAAAATGACTGCACTTTTAAAGTCTCTATTCAAAAGATTCAGCTTCACTTAAAAATAACTAATCAAATTGCAACCATTATCTCTACAAAGCACCAAAATTGTAATTGTCTTAGTATTATTAGTCAGGAAGTAACACCTTGCATTTTGGGATTACAATTTCCCTGTTCCTTCAAAGGAAAAAGGGTGATGTGTGTAGACAGAGATAATGCATTTCATTATGTATCTTTTATATTAAATAGAAGATATTTATTTTTCATTTGAAGTTGGAAAATGCAGATGGAGCTTTAGGGTACGCAGCTCTTATTCTCTGAAGAACACATATACAGTCCATCACAGCTGCAACATTACCATCATTCAGTGATATGCATACAGAACATCTAAAGGTACAAACATTTTTTGACATGTTTAAGTAACAAACCGGTACTTTACTACATTTACAGTAAATTATGTAAAACAAGGAACTATTTTCACTTGTTATCAGCAACAAAAATTACTTGAATTTTAATATCTAAGTGGTATAATGTGTTACATGATTTTCAAGCAGCCATATTTCCATTCCTTTTACTCATTTCAGAATTCTTTTTTCCTTGTCAGAAGTAATCAAAAAGCCTTTAAAGTAGATTTCAGATACTAATGAACAGAAATATCAGAAAGACATCTTTCAAGCACTTATTTTTTCCATCAAGAGGCACAATGTGGATTTGAAGAAAAAGAAAAAAAGAAAAAACAAAAAACAACCCAAAAGAACCCTGAAGCTTTGAGAGATCAAGATAACACAACCTGAATTCAGAAATCACATTGTCACACTTGCAGTTAGGTAGACAGATAGCTAAAAAGATACAAACACCAAAATTAATTCTAAACAACCTACCTACGCTGAAATAACAAACAAGTACAGCTTTTTGATTTCTCAGATGTAAGGAGAGCTTTAATTTTTTTCTAGCATTATTTTTACCTTGACACTTGCCCATCTTACTGAACTGACAGATGATTTTACAGTTCATGGAAGCACTGTATCCCAAGGCCAGTTAACTACAGATGTTGTCTCCTAACAAGTCATGCCTATTTGCATGGTTAGTACTCGATTTTCATTTTGTACAGAAAGTTATATGTAATCTGCTTTTACCAGCCTTGCATCCTAATTACAAAGGACTAGTCAACATCCCTTACTACCTCAAAGAGTGCCTCCAAATTATATGGACCTACTGAAGTAATCACTGTCCAGTGAACAGAAAGAAGTCCTCCCTTACTTATACAATTCTTTATACAGTTTCATTTTCTAAAAACAGCCTTACAGATGAGGCACAGAGCTTTTCATTTTCACAGCTGTTTTGTATCTGCATTGTCAAATAGTTCTGTACTAGTGGTTTCCTTCCTTTCTTTTCAAAAGCACTAAGTTCATCAAAATATATTTGGTAACCAATCACAGCAGCAAAGACTTGCATTCAAGCATACGAATACGACCAAGAAATTAAAACTGAAATCCAAGATGTCTATATGAATACATACATTTGTCCATGCCCACTGAAAGGTTATTTAGAACACTATGAACCTTACAATGCAGCATGTAAGTCCATATGCTTTTAGACTCAATCCAGACATGTAGTTGTCAAACAAAAATAGATTACTGTGAAAGAAAATTACATTTTACTCCTGTTGCATAATACAAAAAGGAAACAGTTAAATCAAGTCTTATTTGAGAGACTGATCTTCATGAAGATTAATAATTCTGCATCATCCTTAGTATTCTATGCAGATCTGATGTTGCTTACTCAATTTTTTTCTGCTTAGTGAAAACATCTGTATTGGACCTCTTGAGGCATGTCTAATGAGCCATTATTGCTGCCAATTAAACACTAGCCCAACAGAAGCTCACAGCAGCTGACACTGTTACAGTGCAATACTTCTTCATTGCCTCACTAATTATACAAAAGTTAAATTTGTAATGAAGTCCGATATGTACTGGCCAATTACAGCTGCTTGCAATGAAGCTTAATGTTTTCAAACATGTCAGTTCTCTGAGCCTAAAATGCTTTGTTGTCCTTTTCCTGAACCCCTAGCCATTGGCCAAAGCACTGAGGACCCTAGCTTCTCAAGTCTTCAGAATCAGAGCACATCACTGGCACAACACTGGAATATGCTGCTACCGTTTTATGAGACATTCGGCAATCAAAAAAGTACAATGATTTCAGTCCTTTTGCCTAGTGCCTTCAGCTAAGGAAAAAAAAAAAAAAACAAACAAAAAAAAACAAAAAACAAAAACAAAAACAAAAACCAAACAAAAACAATCCCAAAGACCTACCGACCTCAGAATTTCAGAATTTTTTAAAATCAAAGATTAACATAGTCAGACCTCTATGTTTGTCACCCAGAACGAAACTGGTAAGAACAGAGAAAGGGTATTCCTGAAATGAGAAATACTCTTCCAGCTCAGCAGTTGGTTATTAGTGGAATTTTCTTATGTAGGTATGTCTAAAGTTGAATTTTATCAGAATTTCTCATCTTCGGGCAATTTGAAAGATTTGTGTTTGAGTCACCAAACTCAAATTTCAGAAAGAACACCAAGTCAGAAACTGAGAATACTCCTTTTTCAGCAACCTTTATTGCTCATAGAAGAAAAACTTAAATAATACTTCTGATACATCATGTTGGCTTGCCAATGGTGATTTCTTAACTATAAATTGGAAAAGAGAAACTATAGTACTTTAAGTCATATCTCACACATGAGAATGAAAACTCATTAACTGAGATGAATGCATTTAAAACCATGTCAAAAATGGACTAAAGGATTCTTTTTACTTTTCTCACTACATTTGTAATGAAAGACTGGGTGCCTAACTGTGGAATAGAGTCCTGCCTGAGAAAGGGATGACCCTTACTTCTCTCCTTGATGCTGACTGTGTTGAACTAAAGGTACCACTCCTCACTTTTTCCACAGACTGGTATGTTCATGAACAAGACAGACAAAACACATCAACCTGTGTCACAAGGAAGTCTCTGTGTTTTTGGGATATTCTGTAAATGACAGTGAGCGATCAGTTTTCCCTCCATGCAATGTCTTACCCCAACAACTGTCTAAAGCTAGGTGGTTTAGTACTCTACATATTATTAACATGAAACACAAGAATCCTAAGCTAATTTTTCCACAGGCTATTTCATGACTTGTACTACTGATTGAATCCTTGCCTCACCAAAGGCATCCTGTCTCTTAATAAAATGCTGTCTAGTCAGTTATCCACTCCCAGCAGCTACCTGTCCTCTCCATGCATTTTGAATACATCATCAAGTGACCTGGGTGACTGAATTGTCACCAAATGCCCAGCTTTCACTGAGTAGATACTGCGCTCAGGAAATAGTTTCCACTTAGCAGCAGTCACCAAACAGCCTTGGCAAGCCTACAAGTCCAGATGTTAATGACTACTGGAACTTTATTTTTCACGGAACTAGATCCACAAAATGAAAAAAACTTATCATTTTAAATGTATATGTCCCTGAACCCTCACTACTGAGTAGCTGGATGTGGTGGGTTAACCTTGGCTGGATGTCAGGTGCCCACCAGGCCCCTCTATCACTCCCCCTTCAGCAAAATAAAGGGGAAGAATAAGATGAAAAACTTGTGGGTCAAGATAAAAGCAGTTTAATTAAAGCAAAGGCCAAGGCCATGCACAGAAACAAAAGGTAAACAAAGATGCTATTCTCTACTTCCCAGGAAAGCAGAGCTTCAGTGTGTGCAGCAGCTGCTCCTGCAGACAAACCCAGTAACCAATGCCCCCCTCCTCCTGCCTGCCCTGGGCTGTTATGGCTGAGCTGAGGTCACATGGTCTGGAACAGCCAATCCGGGTCAGCTGTCCCAGCTCCGCCCCCTCCCAAGCTGTGTCACACACCCCCTGCTGGCTGCCAGGGTCACACTCAGCACTGGGAGGGCTGCTGGGGGCGGGGGGTACTGACTCCAGCTCAGCCTCACCCAATACACTGGAAAAGTAAGCATATATCCGCATTATAAACAGGGATGTAAAAGAGAAATCCATCCTCTTTTCCACTAACTGAACTATGACAGTACCTGCCACGCTGTAAGACAAGAAGTGCACATAAGGTGTCCACAAGGCTCTATCTTCACGTCCTTGTCATTCTCTGCACAGATTTTACAGAGCTGAAAAGTGGAACCCATTTCACAGTACAATTCATACTGCTCCTGTAACAAAAGAAAGCCAAGTGATTATTTCTTTACTGTGATTTATACACAAAGAATATACTTAAGCAGCAGTAGTGACACACATTTCTCCGAGTCCCCTGGTTTCCAGCCCCCTTATTAGTCAAGGAAATTATTGCTACCTATTGAAAAGCCACACGAAGGTTACTGAAACGGCTTACTTTGCTTCTTCAAACTTATGTTATACTACAATACCTGTTACAACAAAAGTTTAAAATATCTGTGCCTAATAGGTTTTCTACCGACTTCCTACATGTAACTGCTATGCAAGGAATATGTCCTGTTTTTCCTTAGTTGCAGTTAAGAGGAAGATATTGAACACATGGTTGTAAGTGAGAAATCAAGTGATGAATGGGAACAAAACTGGGATTTTATTTTCTAGATACAAGTTTAGGAGTAATAAAAGTTATTGGACTGAAAACTGTCAAGCAAAGAGGGCTTTCTACCTACAAGGATGTAGCATGGTAGTATGGTTAAAAGTAAACAACCCTTGTGAAGGAAGTACAGCAAGAATACCCCCCAGGGTAACATGGCAACAGTCATGCACAGATCATTCAGTGCTTTATATCACAGAATCAGAGAATAGTTTGGGTTGGAAAGGACCTTAAAAGATCATTGAGTTCCAACCACCCTGCCATGGGCAGGGACACCCTCCACTAGCCCAGGTTGCTCAAAGCCTCATCCAGCCTGGCCTTGAACACCTCCAGGGATGGGGCATCCACAGCTTCTCTGGGCAACCTGTTCCAGTGTCTCATCACCCTCACAGGAAAATATTTCTTCCTAATATCTAATCTAAACCTACCCTCTTAAAACCGTTACCCCTCATCCTATCACTACACTCCCTGATAAAGGTGGAATGCACACAGAGTACTTGGAATTACAGAAGATTCAGCAGGTCGTCCTGTCTGCTCTGATGAAAGGGAAGACCATCTAAAATAGTATGGCTCCTATCTAGTCTGATGCCTTTCCTTGAACATATCCTCAAGTCTTCCAGACGCCTTTGTCAGCAAAAATGCTCTACACAGTATACCTTTACCTTCTAGTGGTAATTGCAGCACCACTTTTAATCAAGCATTTGTCTTGAGGTGGCTACTTCCTATTACTTGAGTATCAAACATCTGCACATTAGTTTATCACATCATCACTTAAAAGACTACAAACACATCTACATAGTCTAATTTTCTCTGCAAAGTGACTCCCTTTAGGTACTTAATTATTTTTACTGCTTTTCCCTGATCTCTCTTTTAATTTGCACAATAAACAAAGAAGAAAGGAGACCTTGGAACCGATATCTTTGTAATAAATGAACTACACTTTTCCTCCTGGACCTGTACCATTCCTATTCAGGCTTCAAAACTACCACTTTATCTTCATTTTATTTCCTGCTATTAGCAAGGAAATACCAAGCCACATAAACCTGTACCATCAGATCAGAAAAATCTTTAATAACCTTTAACCACATTTCTCACTTGGTAGAGGCTTAGAATAAAGAAAATTTTCAAGACATGTTGTCTGCATCACCATCCCCTCTAGAGTGTAAAGGTTTATTATCCTGTTCTTCATCTAAGCCCTTCCATCAACAATGTATTTTCACTCTTACAAATTTATTTCTCACATTTTAATAAAAGCTTATTATCACTGCTAGATGAGATATTACGGGAAGTGAAGATTACAAAATAACTGACAAACTCTGCAACATACCTGGGTGACTTTTATATGATCATGTGGTGTGGGTTCACATAATCCTGTCAAATCAGGATTGTAACTTCGTCCATCTGGGAACAGATAGCTGCATCACAAAAATATTGTTACAAACATGCACATTTCTTTAGCTTTATTAGCTAAATAATACCTATGAAATTTCAAAGGGAAAGAATAAGTTACAGCAGACTACTACTAAAATGCCTTGTCTTTCCTCAGCTGTCTTTCTTATCTTTTGGGTGCAACTGTATTGCCACATATGCTTTTTGACACATGCTTAAATTTAATTATAAAAGCACGGGAAAGATTTTAACATCACATGCACAGCTACCACCAGAATACAGCTGAGCTTTGATTAGTAGATAACTTTCTGGGGTTAGCTCAACAGAATATTATTTTAGATCTTCACTTCACAGTAAGCTTATACTTGCATATATTCGTAGGGATCTCTCCACTACGAGCATCACACTCAGTGACTCTGTAGACTATTTCAAGTAATGGAGCAGAATAGAAGGTAGCACACACTTGTGTATAGCTGTGTGTATTGTAACATATAATATTACACATACGTAATAATATTATGTATCTGGGAATCCAAGATGCAGACTGGACTTTAAGCAAGAATCAGTGGGGGCATTTCAATCCTGTGGGAAATTAATAATGGGTTAAATGATATTACAGAGTTTCAGATATTCAGATTTATGTTACCTCTAACTTGGAAATGGTTTTTTGAAAGTCACATTGTAAATAAAACCTTCTCACAGTGTGACTTAACACAGGGTACAAAACTTCACCCTGCATTAAATATTCTCAGCCCTAGTCTTTGTTAGCTCAGTTTTCGTCAAATAGAAACAATACCATTGTAAGTGTGTTTTTTTTATTACAGGTATGAAATCATCATACCTAGAAAAAATTGCTGGACTGTGCAGGACTGAAAAAAATTGCAAAATTCTAAAGGGTTTCTCAGTCTTTTTTTGATGATTGATCAATTTTCCTGTTTTTTTTTTTTTCATTATGATCATGTGGTTATATCAAGACATATTCCAGTGAAAAGACTCTGACACCAAAAATTTGTCTGTTACTTCAGCAAACCTAGTAAAAATGTACTACTTCTCCCTATAAACTTAGATTCTCTCATAATTATAAATCTTTTCAATAAACTATTAGAACCTGGAAAATGTTCTGGCTACACAATATATAAAAAAGCAATTACATAGCTTTCAAATCATCGTCCAGAGCTAGACACATGAGTAACTGGCAGTAGTAATAGTTCAATAAGCTTAAGTGCATTTGGGACTCTTACTAAGGGCGGGGAAAGGAATCAATGTGACAGCTGTCCAATTTTATTTTCTCCTGGAATTTATCTGCTATGAGGTATGGCTTTGGTTAACTTTACTCAATGGAACTACCTGGAAACAAGTGTTTTTAAAATGAATGAAAGGGCGGTCCTTAAACTCCAAGGGAATGCTAAACTCCATATCCAGATTCTCTGTTATAAAGATCTTTAATAACTACCCATATAAGTATTAGAAGAACAAGGAAATCAGGATTTCATACCTATGGCGACTATAGGAATTTGTACTTACAATCCTTCCCGGCTGCCATCAATCAAAGCTTGAAACAGGGGCTTATTGTGAGGTATGGTCTGCAATATGTTCCCATCGCTAGTCACATATCCAATGGCCCACTGTCCCAAGCGAGTGCAACTCAGTCTGAAAATGTAGCTTGATAAAAACAAGATGAATACAAAAGTCAGTGCTAATCAGAGTTCAGCAAAACAAGTGAATAGAGCAAGGAGGGTTTCTGGTTAAGACATTGAATTAGGTCTCTGACGATTCGGGTCAGATTCCCAATTCCGTCACGTGTTCTTTGTACAACCTCAAATAAACCTGCATCTTTTATGCTGTCAGTTCCTCATTACTGGCAAATTTAAAAAAAAAAACAAAACACATAAAAGAAACACATAAGCACTGATTAAATTCATAATTTAAGTGTGCTATCATGAAGGATGTTGATGATTTTTACTTTACTATTAAGCAATAATTCAGTGTCAATTTTGAAAAGCAAATTATACTTTCAAATACGCTTTTCAAGAATGCTTTTCTTGTTGTATCTACCTCAGAAGAAGAAAGAAAAAGCAATGTAATTTCATTTTTTTCTGTTTATTTGTACTTATTTAGACTTTTGTGTGCTAATACAATTTTTTTTTGCTTCATAGTACTGTAGAAGAATTATGGCATAAAAACCAGATAATGGTTACAAAAATCCTATGTCTTCAAATCTAAAGGGTCAGCATTTTTTGAATGTGGATTTCTAAGCTTTAGTATCAAACTATTTTTAAAAATACCTTTTGATATAAATAAAATCACAAGTATAAAAAAAATACCTACTACTTCTCTCTTCAATCTGTTACAAAAAAAAGACAAAAATTCACTCCTTCAATATTGTAGTGAGTATAAGTATCACGGAATATAAAAGTATGAACCTGGAAGAATTATGTAGCTTCTGAGACAGCAAGTTTATTTGGAAAGCAATAACCAGCAAAACCTCTCACCTCCCAGGCTTAGTACTATATTTTTGCAACCTCGCTTTCACTTCATCGTATTTTTTTCCATATATCCAGGATGAGTCACAGCTAAGAAGTTCCAGTTCCTCAAGATTGAACCCCACGGCTAAAATAGAAGACAAACAATTAAACAGATGCTGCCAGGTAGTTGGATATTTCTAATAAAAGACAATTTGTCAGAGAGGCCTTGAAAAACACACACTTTTGGTTAAGGTCTACATAGTACAAGAGACTGCCCTATATACCCACCTTTGCTACAAGGGTTCCTTCAAACTAATTATTCCAAGATCAAGTGTAACTTTTTGGATAAAGATTTTGAAGACTTGAATTTAAGGGATCTCCTGTTTGTAGCTACATAAAATATTAAACATCATGTTTATTTAGAATGTGAAGAGTATGGCTCCATGATGGTTTAATAAAAACACAATTAAGCCTATTCTTGAAAGGTCCTGAGGCACTTTCACAGCTAATGATAAGTAACACTAACAAACGAAGCCTAACAAAGCCACTAATTTGAGCTGTCATTCCTTTTCTTATTCTTTACTTCTTGTTTCTTCAGCTACCATAATTGTATTACATCCAGAAAACAAAACAAATATTGACAGCACTTCATCACAGTCTTTGCTGACTTGAATAGCAAATGCTTTGGAAAACTCAGTGAAACATGCTGATATGCTATCACTTTGAAGAATACAGAACAGTCTTTATGATGATTTTTAAGTAGTAGATTAATACAAATACACTAAGTGTTCTTTGCCAGCATGTGTAAAGACAAGACACTGCCTCTGAATAGTTTGGAGAATTTTTTTTAATGTATTTTTCACAAGATCAAGGCAGGTGCAGTTAAGCAACACGAGAGAAGAAGCTTGTGTTCTTGTGTGCCCTGCAAATTCCCTTTAAAAGGACTTCTAAAGGCTAGTAAAGCAGAGACGAAATGCCTGCGTGACACACTTGAGCAGAGTATCCTAACATTTCTGTTTGAGATTCTGAGACATTTCCCAGGCAAACCCTAACCACTACTTAAACACGGATGAAAACCTGTTTTAAAATTAATACCTTTTCAAATCAGACACACAAAATAGAAAAGTTTCAGCACAGGGGCCATAAGAAAACTCAAGTGCTCAAATTTGTACAAAAGAAAGGAGAGAAAAAAAAAAATCACAATCCTAGATGCAACACTACATCCTGCCAGCTCCCCTCTACATCCTCCACCTAAGATGAATGCCAGGAGGCTTCATCACTTTGTCCTTCAGAAAAACAGGAAACACAAAAATGTTCTTTCTCCTGATGTGTTACTCAAGTCCATGCACGTAAATCAAAAAGGATGATCAAACATTCAGTACTTTGATGTTGTGTTGGTCCATGGTAATACAAAGGCTTGCTACAGTTAACTATAAAATAAATGCAAGTGGTGTGCAAATGGGAATGTTAAATAGGAAAAGATTTGTACCCTTGCTCTTCTATGGAAATAAAAGGACAACTTAACTGAACACCTTAACAGTGACAGAATGAAGTCCCTTTCCTTCAGAGCATCTTCATATTCTGCCATGCTAACTTTATCTCTGGTCAGAGAACACAGCACTTAAAGCTGTGCATGCATACGGGGGGAGACAGGGGGAGCAGCTTCACTTTTACAGGATCTCCAGAAAAAGCAGCCTTGCTTTCTTCTGTGAATAGCATCATTATAAATGTAGCTTTTCTGTAACACAACCCACAGTTGGCAAAACAGGATTTTGATTACTTAAACAATCGGGATTTTCTCTCCGTGGGCGTGTGCACACAGTTATAGAAGTTGTTTAAAAATTAGAGAAGTAAAATGTAACCTCTGGGAGAAGTTCTCAGACCAAGTTCAGCGCAAGTTCACTTCAACAGTTTTGTAGCTATTGCACCAGTTGGTAATCTGGCAAAAATGCTCTCTCTGCTTCTTTGTTAAATTAAAAGTTAATCCTAACCAGTCTTCTCTCCTTACATGTATCAGTACTACTGATCCCCTTTTCCTAGCACAAGGCATGGTAACCAATCAAACCAGCAATGGACTCACAAAGAAACAAATGCAAACATTCATTGGCTTACAGAACAAGGAAAATAAATTTCACTTGAGGCTTCTGTCCTGAAGTTTAATGCAACTTATAGGACCCCACACAGGGTCAGAACTAACCATTACTTCACAGATCACTGACTTTTCATTTAATTTTATACTTGATGGACAGATTAAAACAAAACAAAAAGACCCAAACCCTGCTACTATTTTTAAGTAGAATGCTTAGGGGAAAAAATCCTACAGAAAGAAACCTTAAACAAACACACTTCATGGTGATGTATGTTGCAGTCACCGGGCCTCAGACATTTTGCAGTCAAGTTTGAGATCAAGATTTGGGCTTGATTACTAAGCTGAACACCACAGTAGTTTGCCAAATACTGAAAAGGGAGAAACTTTTACAGAGTAGAAACTAATCCCAAGGCAGCAACATTCAGCCAGGAATGCTTGATCCTATCAAGCTCTACATAAAGGGCAAAGCTTAGGGGGATTTTACTAAAGCAGCATAAAGTACAATGATCTATATTCTATAGTTTATTATTTCAAAGAGAACCCCCAAAGTTTTGTTCAAACCTTCATAACTTGTGTTTTAATAAGTGACCAATGTTTGTGGTTAAATTAAACAGAGAGATTACTTACACCATAACATTTTCAACTTCGATACAATTTTGACTCAGAATGGAGAGGAGATGATAAAATCAAA
The DNA here is from genome assembly GCF_000699245.1 of Pterocles gutturalis. Classification (NCBI taxonomy): domain Eukaryota; kingdom Metazoa; phylum Chordata; class Aves; order Pterocliformes; family Pteroclidae; genus Pterocles; species Pterocles gutturalis. The sequence continues at coordinate 29,990 of NW_010139677.1, read as the reverse complement.
ACTCTGCAAACTAAAACCATTAATCATCTCCTGCCAAATCTTAATATCAATTTCATAATGGCAGCGTTTCCGATAACAGCCAAAACAAGAAAGCTAAACAGAGATTATCACAGAATAACATGGAAGACGGAACAAACAATTGGTATTTTGAACATATCTCCAACAGGCTAAAGAATAATAATAGAAATCACTTAGGTTGGTAAAGACCTTTAAGATTGTCAAGTCCAACCACTAACCTAACACCACCAAGTCCCCCACTAAACCATGTCCCTAAGTACTTGATAATCCTTTCAGTGAAGAAATTTTTCTTAACATTCAATCTAAACCTCCCCAGCACAATGTGAGGCTGTGCACCAGTATATCACTGTACGAGGTAAAGAAAATGAATGATCAAATAAATGGTTGCATACCTCAAAGATTCCTACATACAAAAGAAATATTCAAAGTGACAAATTCAGAATCAGTACATCTAATATGGATGCAAACCAGCACAGCCTTCTATACTGACTAAAATACTTCAAGTACGTTCTATAGAAGAGACAGAAGGTTAACAGAGGCGCATAACACACATACAAGCTTACTTCAGATTAATGGTATTGCCAAAGATAGTTTCTTATTATAAATAAACAGCAGAGCACTAATGGCAAAAGGATGTTCATAAAGAGTTAGGCCTACATTTAGCCTGAAAAAAAGCCATAAGCAGCTTTCCTTACCTGTTTGTAGAAACACTTCACATAGGTATATATAGATACAAAAGCATGATGAAAACACAAGGTAAACTTAGATAAGTAACTGAAGGTATACATTTCCAGGAAGGCATTTAAGAACAGTGAAAAATAAATAAGCAGCAAACACAAAGATACTGTAATCATATTAAATATGCATGGAAATGAAGCAGGTGTTGCTGAATGTTTTCAGTTTTTCAGATTTAAGTGTCAATGCCCCAGACATCTCTGATGGACTGAAAACAAATGCACATTTCTGAATTCTAGTGTTTCAGTTACTTCAGTTTTTTTAAAAAAAATCTTCTTCCTTGACCCATACGTACTTGCCTCAAGGCACTAAGCTTCTCAAATTCACACAAGTATCTCTAATTTTCAAATCTTACCTGAAATAATCTAGTGAAGATATCAAATTCAAAAATTGAAATGTAGTCATTGCAGGTCAAGTCGATAGTAGATTTAAGAGCCATTGCTTCCAAACCAGAGCTTATCTGATGAACTTCATGAAGGCACTGCCTGAACACTTTCCATGGCACTATAGTTCTGTGAGAGGGGTAGAAATACAAAAATGTAATAAAACCACATTTGATACCTTATTTAGACATCAGAACTGGACTTTTAAAGAAGTGAAACATTAATTTGGTTTCTCTACAGACAAAAAAAAAGTTTTAAAAAAATGAAGTTTTCTGAAAGCAGTCTAAGCAAATGAAAGACCAGATTACCTTGTTTTAAACACAGTCAAACAAAGTGTCATCTATTTTACAACAAAAAATAGTCAAGCTTCCTTAGGCAAACAACAAAAAGAACACTGCAGAAACTGAAATATTCTACCAAGTAGGTGTAGTAACCAACCTCGCACACTCTCAAAGATAATGTAAAGGCCCAGCTCTGTGCTTGGTAAAGAACTCCTTTCGTCTCAGCCTCTGTTCTCAGAATGATAAGCATCAATTTAGTATCTACTTGGATGAGATTTTTTTTATAGCTAAAGCTCATAAACACTGGTCAAGTAACATGACAGCAATCAACCAGATATCACCAATACTGGTCCAAGGCCTATCATAGCCCACGACAGTTACATGATTGTTAAAGACACAAGTCAGATCTTCACACACTTGTAGGATGGGGAGTATTTTCTGACAGTAGTGAATGTGGGAAAAGGTGGGAAATCAGAACAGAAGGAAATTAAAATTCTCCTGTCTGATACAAAGCTGTGTTCTGTCAAATTCAGTTTCTATTTGCATAGTCAGAGATAACGCAACTTAGCTATTTTGCTAACCAAGTGCTTATATTTTGAATCTGACATGAGTCTGATCCATCGAAAGTGCTCTATTTTATTACTCTCAAAACCATGAGAAATTGTTCAATAATATAAATTCTTCTCATGCCATTAGGGTCAAATCCAAATTTTGTAAAGCTATAACATCTTCTCTTAAAAAAGTTCTGCCTCACATTGAGAGCAGATTATATGATATTTTAAAAACATTTTAATTAACCAAAAGATAACCAACATGTAACTATTAACCAACATATAACTATTTTCAGGTCTTAACAAGATCTCATACATGCATTGTAACATTTTGTTAATAACTGCTAAAATGACAAAAGACACAGACATCACAAATTCATCAGTAGTTCTTGCAATTTTTATTAGATCACATTGTCTTTTTTTATAAGACACAAAATATTTTATTCCAGTTTTTCTAACTCTTTTGTTATGTGGAAATGTATATTACTTGGTAGTACGGTACTGTGGAAAAAAAATTGTATTAAGTTGGTCCTGCATAAGAAATATTATGCAGTTAACCTATATTAAATTTTTACATATAATTTGAAGTACAATGCTAAAGACACACCGCATCAGGCATTCATTATATTTGTAAGTGCAAAGAGATCTACTTGTTACTTGGAGGTTTATATTGAGAAAGTCATAAATTATAATATGTGAAGTTTAATACATCTCAGAAGATACTTTCATCTGTGTATGAAAAACAGGAAACCACAAAGAGCTGAAGAAAGATACCACATCAGATGCCATTTAAGAAAGAATGCACGTCAAATTTTGATTATGGTAAAGAGAGAATGAAATGTTGTACTAAGTTCAGAGAACAAGGTTGGAAAATATCAGTGCTTTTCTGGTGTTAAAGTTGTCATAGTTCAAGTGCCTACTGCTTATGTAGTTCCTGTAACCATGGCTCTGGAACGTTTTCTGATTCTCTCTGTAAACCACCCTAAATGGTTACAGCACTGGGATCACCCTGAAATGGGGCTAGACAAGTTTTTTGCTTTTGTTTTCTGGGTTTTTTTTGGAGTGGGGCAGTGTTAGGGGTTGTTTAGGGGCTTTGTTTATTTTGGGTGTTTTTAAAGGGCTAAGACAATAACCCTTAAATAAAAACCAACTGAGATTCTATCAGGGATGATTATAGCCATACTACACCTTAAGAACTGCTTTTTCATGCCTTGCCTGAGACACTTTCATGAAAACGCGTTCATTAGATGCAATTAATAGGTAGGATCTTCCGCTGCCTATTCACTAACACCCTGCACCCCCCAAAGCCCCAACAACAGAAAAAACCAAAAATCTTCAGGAGAATGTTTTTAGAGCTCTCTTGGCTCGTAGTTTGGCTGAGACAGAAACCAGATATTGGGGAATGAGTGATTAGCTACTGAAATAATATCTAAAGTTATTTTGTGGGACTTTTTCAAGTAAAAGTGTCCGAAAAAGTGGTGACCACAATTTAAAATTCACTAAATTCAACAGATTTTCTTCTGCAGCTTTGTGGAATAGCTGTTTTATCTTCAGCTTTCTTAAATAAAGGTGAGACTTGGTTGTTGAAACACATTCACTCCTATTTCTCAGCAGCTACTTTTACACAATTATCATTCCCAAATACCTTGAAATAGCACCAGCCAGAGATCATTCATCCCCCAACACCTCCCTCCAGTTTAAATATACAAATTGCTGCTCTCTTTTGAGACCTTGCAGACAGCATACACTCACTCAAAATGAGGGCATTACCAAGTCTTCATAAAATGAAGGATTCTGCAACAAACTCTCCGCCTGCTCCTGCAGCACTGAAATCTGGTGACCTTTCAGGCATACTAAGAAACATTTCCCTCTGGCAGAGATCTAGGAGGGGGTCATGCAGAACACTTCCCACAGTGATGAGGGGGTGAAAGACGTTTTCACAGACAGCTGACAAGTTGAGATTCTGTTTGAATTAACATTTCACTGCTGTTGCTTTCTTGTGTTATAGGGGATATACAGCCTTTGAAGGCACCTTTTCATTATTCAAATCCAAAGAGTTATTTTAATTGTTTGGGGAGGTGGCAGGGACAGTGGGAGGGGGAAAGGAACAGGACCAGTCAAACCAAGGTTGAGACTGGGACCGTCCTAGTTAATAGCATGCTTAGATTGTTGTTTAAATGTGTGTGTATATATACATATATTTTTAAACAGAAACAAAAATATTGCCTTCATAGAAAGAAAAAACAAGATTATGTTTGTAATTAAATACTGCCTGCAGCGTTCAGCTCCTGAACCATAGAAGGTATCTCCTGTAAATATCTTCAGTGATCTTTGTCCTTGTAATATTTGTTGCATCACGCCCTAATGATACCCTGCACCAGAGGCTGGCAGGTATTCTGCACACGCCTCATGCTATTAGGCTGAGTGTGGACACTTGTCTAGGAAGAGGTGAGTTAGTCAGCTCTGCTACAGCTCATCTGGAAGATCAGATTTGGCATCCCAGTAAGAGTTCTCTACAGAATTAGGTGGAGGAAGTGCAGCGTCTCAGTATTTAAGGTATTTAACCTTAGTTACATAAGCTATCCCTTGCAGCAGCACACACATGACTCCAGAGGATACAGTGTTCTGGGGAGTATCTCATGTGAGAGTATGGTACTACACAGTGACCCCTCAAATGTTTGATGACCAAAGTTAAGAGCCCTACCACATGTGCACATGCACACGTTATGAACAGATACACCCAGAGCTTTGGTAACAGTTTCTCTTTTCATAATTTGGGGGAAAAAAACAGGACACTGAAGTAATACAAAAATATTTGACTACATTATATGCACATACTGTTATTGTGGAACATTTTACTTTATAACGACCTTCAATTAATTCAAAATACTGAGAGACTATTTTAGAAGGAAAAAAAATATGAAGGAAGCTGAAACACACCTTATACAGCAGAAAAAATGTTATGGAGGATCTTTTACAAGGAAAATCTATTCTCTATCTGCCAGACTTTTAGGAAATTTTTCATCTGTGCAGTGCCTTTGTACTGCGTTTCCTCATTGTTAGAGCAGAAGCAAGCCTATACCAATTTAAGGAAAGAAGACACAAAATAAAACAAATGATCCTAAATATTTTTTCCTCAAGAGGCTTTCTGCACACATCTCTCTCAAATCGAAACAATTATCTTATCTTGGCATTTACCTTGGGGTTGTCTTCTAAAGAAGAGTCCTGTCAAAAACCCTAAAATAAGCCATTTCTCCCTCAAGTCTCTCAAAATGACACTACTTCTCCATATTTCTTCTGCAATAGTAAAATTAGTAAGTGTATTTGAAGAATGATGAATTAAAAAGTGTTCTGATTGAAATATAAGCTTTTAAAAATACTTTTACATAGGATGGTATCTATTTACTATTATTGACATATGTCAAAACGAAGCATCACTCTATAATCTCAAATACAGTGTTTTAAATACCACTCACACAACTTCCATATGCTTAAAGAAGGATTAGTGTCCAGCACGCAATTTTCAAGCAATTTAGCAGAGGAATTTAGGTCCTCCCTTCCCTCCTGCCCTGATCACATGTACACAGGATTTTCTTAAACTGAATCCTGCTACATTATTAAAAAAGCAAAAGACATTAAAATAAACCTGTAGAGGAAGGAAATATTTTCTGGGTGTGCAGAGTACAGCACTTCAGTAGAACTGCAGAGATGCAGCTATTCTGGAATGTCAAGTGACACTGCTCCCATTTGAACCAGAGCAGACCACAAGTATGTCTAGGAGCGCAAACACGTACCTGTGTAGCTTACACTTACAGTGAACATTTTTGTCTGCAAGAGACTCTCTCAAATGTTGCCAGAAAACATAACATGAAAAGGGCATTACTGTATCCAGAGCAAACTCAAAAATATTCAAGCAAATACTGACCCAGATAGAAACAACATTCTTTGCAAGTCTGCAGTGAGCAATGTGGATTTTGGTTTATCATCACTGAACAGAGCATTTTCTTAAGACTGCTGCTTCAGTTCTAAGTGAGAGGCCACATGTTTTCATTGCTTCTGAACTGCACAGCAAACAATTGACACACAGAAGGCTTGAGAAGTTCAGTCCTAAGGGAAAAAAGGAATTCTGCCATATCGTGCCAGCACAATTGTTAAATAGTCACATCATGCAGAACAAATATAGACGAATCTAACATGAGAAAAGGGAAGGTAAAAGAGAGAAAATGAGCCTTATGAAATGGGGAAAAATATACTACCAAAATTATCTACTTTCAAAGCTGCATAACTGTACATTGTTGGAGAGACAGCAAGCTAGTACCTCCTTAAGGGACGCAGGAAGTCTGCATTTCCTGAAGTGTCCCTGAAGGGATACACTCATCTATACATTTCCAACTCTGATCTCTAACCACAAATCCAAAGCACACCCATGCTTTTGCATGTCCTTTTATACTTAAAACACTGCCTCTCCTGTCTATCCATCGAGGCTCTGCTCTGTCTCGCAATCTTTTGTGCCAACTACTACAACTTTCTTTTTTCTACCCTTTGTACATGTAATTTTACCTTATTCTTAGCCACCCAGAATAGCCATGAAGATCACTGTCCTTTTCTGTTTTTTAATCATATCTTGCAACTTTATGTTGACTCGCTCTTCCCTATAGTATTATGTCTTCTTGTCCAAACTCATTTATCTTGCATTTGTATGAAAAAAATCTAGCGAGACTTCTGTCTCACTAGCACCCATGGAACAGTACCTTCTGCTTTTAGCTCAAGTTTTTAAACAAGGGTACCACCAAGCCTATTTCCCATGCTGCTGATCAGCCAAGGAGGGGGACCATCCTCTAAAAGCCCCATTCCCTGTTTATTTCCTTCTTTAAAAGTTCCTGTTGCCAAAACACCTGTCTTGACAGTGACAAAGACTATGGCACTCGGATCACTGCCTCTTCCTCTTTCATCTGTCTTTGGCTTCCCTTTATGCTTCAGTTCAGAAGCTTCAGATTTGAAGCCCTCTGGGTCAAGACCACCTCTTCAGTCCATATTTTTAGTGTCCAGGCAACAGAATGGCTCTTGGGCAGTATCAGCAGCAAGAACAGGAAACCAAGGAATAAACTAAGGGGATCAACAAGGTGTTAAAACCTAGCTTATCTGAGGTCTCACTTTCTGACAGCTAAATGTTTTCAAGTTAAGTCATGGATTGTGGCCTGCCTGTTATACTGCTTCTTCTCTAAACCCAAGCCACAGAGGCTACGTCCATTCTATCCTGAGCCAAAAAGCACTGACCACAAGCAGAACCACAACTAATCAAAATTTAGAATATCAGCCTGAAATACCCTGTTTAACTGCCACTGGAAAATCAATAGCCCTATTTTTCCCTAAATTCCAATTAAACATAAATACATTTCAGGCCTCGGCTGGGGGAAAAAAAAGTATCAAAGCATTCAAACAGTAATGTGTTGACCATAGAAGTGAAACAATTTATATTTCCTTAGAAACTAAAAGGTGGGGGGAAATCAATTTATCTGACAACAATAACACAAATGTTTTCAATTTTTTAAGGTTTCACAATGAAGAGCAAAACCTTAAAAGTTGAAATAAATGGCAGAATATGCCATGGAGAACTGAAAATCTGAGAACACTGACATTTCACTGCTGATTCATTCTGCAACATGAAGACAGCCACAAATCAAAAATTTCAATAGTTACAAAGCCCTGCATGACTTCACTGCAGCTTTCAAATTCAGATGCTGAAAAGATCTGTTAGGTCATCTCACCCACTCTCCTCCTCAGTTCAGGATCACTCCCAGTGGTATTTTGCACAATTTTTCTCAGAACAGAAAACTAGGAAAAGACAGGTGCTATTAAAATCACAGAGGAACTGGGGGATTTTAACATCCAGCACTATACAGTGATAAAAGGTGGATAATGAAGAAGCTATCAGATTGTTTTATATGCATATTTACAGCCCACTGGGGGATACTAAAGTATCTGTAAACAAATGTAACTGCTGATTACATGGCTTACAATTTCACAGTTCCATTTAACATTACAGTTTAGCTGAACATCTAACTATCATTTGCTTCAGTACAACTATAATGGTAAACTACAGGTGAAGATTCACTCGGTCCAACATTTGTATTCCAGTAACCAGTACAAATTAAAAAAAAAAAAAATAAAAATCACACCTTCTCAATTTCACTGCTTTCCTGCTTTTGACACTATCCAGCTCTTTCTTGGTATAGATCTTAACCTAAAATCTTGACCTTGACCATGGTGTAAAGCTTGTGCCAACTTACTCCTTAGTTCTTTTTCAGCCAGCTCCTTTATTTAAGAGGCTCTCTTCTTCCTCATAGCCTGTGAATATGCCAAAGAACTCCACTCCCAGCCTACTCCAGTCATTCAGCCCTTGGAAAGTTCTCACTCATTCCTGTTTGTTTTTTTTTTTTCACAAAGCAAATCCAAAATTCTTCCTATTCCCTCATCTCCCCAATAGCTCTTCTCTGTCAGCTTCATTGTCAAAGTCAATACACCAAAACCATCCTGGGCCTTCTATCTGATGCTGCTCACCTCCTCATCTACCCCCTAATTTGGATATATAGTCTTCTTTACTCTTTCAGATAAATCAATTCCTCCATTTCTTCCTTCATCATAGTGCTATTGTCCACATTCTCCTTCCACCCACATAATCAAAACTCACTATCTCCCATCTTGATTTATCAATCCTCCCTACACACTCCTAAACCCCACATTAGTCTCTCCAGATCCTTTCCCAACATCTTAGCACTTCCAAGGTTTCTCCTTTTCCTCTGAAACATGCCATACCGGAAAACTCCACAATTGTAAAGGTTCTGACTATTTATGCCTTTTGCACTCTCAGCCTACGTGAGGGCTTACGTTTTCCATTATTGACGGATCTGCTGCTCTCAAAAGCACCACAGCATTCGCTCCCACCCGAGATTCTCTAGCTACTGACATTATCTAAAAGTTTTGTAGAGGTGTATCAGAAATGCAAAAGTTGAGAAGGTATTTGAAGGCCAAGAATGTGTGAAGTTGTCTCAGCACATTGCTCTGATGGAACCATTCAGATCGCTGAGTTCTACGAACAGCTAGACGCGTGATCATCAGAGACTTGAAACAGTCTAGCCATTTATTTTGCTAATGAGTTTGAAGTAATGTGAACATACACCTGACTAGCTTTAAACACCAAAAGAATGACTGCATCCTATGATACTTATTAATAACAGGATGAACAAGCTTAATTACAGCTGCACAGCTTTGCAGCAAGTGTTCAGACAGACAAATGTAACCAACAGAATTAGAAGTTCCCCATTCTAAGAGCGGTGAAAGAAATTAGATATAGGTTTGTGGTTTTTTTTAAACTACAAACTGGATTCTTGGAAATTTTATCTTTTGGGTTTTACTCCACAGCAAATTATAATATATTGCTTTCTGTAAAGAGAAGTGTAGGTCACAAATTGAAAGCCAAAGATTTGGCTTAAAAACATAAATGACTATTGACCTCCTTGCTACTTAGATTATTTTAAATTAAAAAAAAAAAGAAAAAAAATTGGATTATATAAAAGCTTCCAATTAATTATGTTTAAAACAGGAAGATTATTTGTATTATATTACGCTAAAAAAAAATTTAATCTAGTAGTTCCAATTCCCTCCTTCCAATCAGATCAAACAATGCATCAGAATTATTTCTTGTGCTACAGTTTACCCATCAGAAGCCAAGATCCAGCACAACTAACTTTTTTATTTATGCTCTAATCTTGAGCAACATTACTTAGTGACCTCAAAGTAAGGGCTGCTTTTTGCAAACAAGCGAGGCGTCCAGGCTTGCCCTGTAAAACAGAGACGCAGCCAGGGAACATACAATGCAGCTCCTCCCTGTACTCCTTCATTGCACTGCATACCTAACCAGAGTAGGAGGTTTCAGATAGTCCTAGGGGGCTCACCTTTAGGTGGTCAGGTTAGAAACAGATTTTATCAGTTGTTTGCAACACCCAAAAGTCTTTATGTAGGCTCTGCTTCCCAGGAAGTGATACTAGCATATTTACAAACTAATTTGTCATAACAGGCCCACTGTAAAAGATGTGGCTCACAGGCATATCTGCCATATATTTCTAAATGGATTAGAAAATAATTAATGTTTATAAAGCCTCAGGCATTTTGTTTAATGAAGAGATTAAATGTAATGCCAAATAAACCTTTTACTCAGCTGTTTGACATACATGCTGTTACATGTTTTACAGTTACTTAAGCACAATTAACCAAACTTGAGACAATGGCAAGGCTGCCAAGCACAGATCAACTGTTCGCTGCTTAGAAGACAGGTAATTAAAACAAGTTCAGTTTACTAGAAAAGAGCTGCGAGCACTAATAACTGTGGTTATTTACCTAGTCTAAAAGTAAAGCACCAGACAAGACATAAAAACTGTCCAGGCTACACTAGGTGACCAAGGTTACATATGTCATTAACTGGACATCCCCAAACTGCCTTGGTTCCTAGGCATTTTTGGTGCATGGATGTTTTAACCAAAGGAAAAACAAAAAAACCCTATCAAAGTACATATGAGGGAGAGGGGAGCAGGTCGGAGGGTTAGAACTAAAAGTTTGTATTTAAAGTTGCATTTTATGAAGTAATTTACATAAGCAGGAAAAAACCCCAAAGCATAAAAAAGGCACGGCAGAGCTCTGGGGCCCTGAAAAGGATTAGTAAGAAGCACTCCAGGGGATGAGTCAGGAAAGAGTCAAGTGTGAACAAGAAAAAAAGAGCTAATTTGTCCAGACCCACAGATGCAGTTGAAAAATTCTTCTTACCAACCTTGTTCTGGTAACAACTTATTAATATGTTACAAAATCCTCCTGTCTGACACCTCAAGGACCTATCTATTGTGCCATCTCCCAAAGGAAACTGGCAGGACAATTGGAAGAAAACTTGAAAGGAAGCACTTGAATCTCACACAAAAAGTACAAGTTAGTAGAGAAATACAAAGAGGAAGATGATACTGAATAGGGAAGCTGATGAAACTGGTTAAGGCGAAATAACAGAAAGAAACAGCAGCTTGCAGAAGATGAGATCTGTAAATCCCAATGACAGAAATGCAATCTGCAATCAAGACAGCTGGTAAAGGTCATTCAAGGAAAGAGCCCAACTGAAGAGAAGGATCATGAGGAGATTTAAATTCTGAGAGTTGCTAAGCAAAGGGGAGAAAGAGACGAAGAGAAAACAGAAACACTGAACAAAGATGATCGTTAGTTATTTTTTCAAAGCTTGTGTTTTTCTCTTTTTGACTGACTTTTTTAAAAGCCTCATCTCACAGAGACCCCTATATGTCACGTAAATTAATCCTTCAGGTAACTTTATCTGAACTTTTGTAGGTATTTTGAAGATCATTTTCACATTACAATGGGTAACACAAAACACAGTCAGATTCCTTTCCTCTAACAAAAAGAAGATTGATAAAACTTGATCACACTCTAACATTACCTACACAGGAAAGAAATTTGTTAGAAGACTGAAGTTACCAGATAACACTATAATGAAACCAGAAAGCTGGAAGTTAGCAGTACGTATGTTTAGCAAAACTGGGAAGTGAAACTGTTGTAAATTCACACTGAACAAAATTAATTTGCAAATGTGCCAACCTACTACACTGGTATTCTAAATAAAGAACTAAAGACGTATTTTCAAAACCTGTTCTTGCTCAGAAAACGTAACAGATTGTTGCAGGAATTGTTCTGTGACTTGTTATGGCCTACATCATGCAAGATACCAGACTTGATGACCACAGTGACTGCTCCATTATACTGTAACATATACAAAACTTTTGCCTCCTGCCTCTTATGTCACTATTCCGCTAATAAACATTCCGTATGAGAAAGTGATAAAGCTACGCATCTTCTATTAGCCTACATCTGTAACATAAATGAAATTGTTTCCCAAAAACAAACAAAAAACACCGCACCTGCCCACTTTTACATCTCCAGTATTGCATTCGCTATAAGAATTTAACCACATACCTACAAGTCACACTTAGCATTCTTTTTATGACCCGTTCTTAAACAATAATTTTCTCCAAAACCTGCTTTTGATTAAACTTTCTAACATATCACCAGTTATTTTATATCTTTCTGTAACAGAACGTGAACAAAAGAAAACATCAGTTACCCGTAACTACGTTATAGGTAGTACAGTTGTAGAAAAGTAGTTTTGATTATTACTTAAAAACCACTAAATATTGTAGTAGTTAGAAAGTTAAAGATAGGATAAGGAAACATACTGTCCATGAGACCAGTATCAAGTTCCTAATTCAGACCTTAGCATTATCAGTTGCAGAATATACATAAAAAATATGAAAGGACATGATTTGCCAGTACATTATGAAAACAATGTACTGTCTTCACCCTAGAATGGAACTAATAAATTTCTTGCAACATAGTCTAATTTATGATTGCATGAAAGTGCCCTTGACAGAACTGTCCATACTATGACTTTGCAAAAAAAACCAAACAAAACAAACAAAAAAACCCCCCAAAACCAACAAAACTGTTAAAACAACAAACAAAAAAAAACCCCAAAACCAACAAAACTGTTAAAATGAATTTACCAATTTCAGTCAAATTGAAGACTTGGATAAGAAATTACCTTTAAAATTACCACCCCCATACTTAGAAACATTATTTAGATTTTTGAAAATATAATTATTTTTCACGCTTACAATTAGAAAGAAGCAAGGATTTTGCAAAAAGTTAGTACTTACTTATCTCCAAAGAATTTTCTCCAGAAATCTGCAGCATCAGCTTTGGTGATACGAAAGTTATCACCCTGGAATTGGCCATTTGGAAAAATAGCCTTGATTTCTGCAAGCATGTGGCTGAAGATGAGGGACAGCTTTGTTAGGTTTCTCCTGTGGATATAATAGGAAAAAAAAAATCACATGAAATCCTTAAAATTTAACAAATTGAATCAGTCTTTCAGTATCCCATATATCCTGCATTTCTGTCTAATAACCACCGTGTGACACAGGAAAATCTTTGAGCTTTCAACTGAAAACATCAAAGAAATACAAATCACTACCTTGTTTCCATGTACTTCTGAGGACTTATTTTTCATAAGTCTCTAGGAGTATAAAATCATTTGTTCAACCTCAGAAAATATTTGAGTTCTCAACTGCATATTCCAGATACACTTCTGATCCCCGTAAAGATTAAACTTGAGTGTTTCCATTTCATTTAATCATTGCAGAAGCAGGAATTTATACTAATTAGACAGTCAATACATAAAAAAGAAAACCCCACAAAAAAACACCACACCAAAAAACTCAAAATATATTTTTATAAGTGACATCAAACCCACTTCAGTCCACGTTTCTAGAAATATAAACATAGCACAGGACTAGATTTACTCTTTTTTCCTATGACAATTTTATTCTTTTTATGCTTTCCAGCTTTCCCTTACTGAAGCTACTTCCTATTCTCTTTTTAAATGCCTTCTCTTTAGTTAAAACTTGCTTTCAGTTTTCAGTGTCACTTTAGAAACAAAAATCAAGGTTTTTGCTATCAGCTCACTTCCATAATCTTTCCAGACTTGTAGCAGTTCAAAAAAAATTGTTTAGTTTTTGGCACAGAAATCCCATTTAGCATAGCACAAAGAACATTGCATCCTTAAATGCAAATAATCCTATTTTATGGAAAAATCTGTGGGAGATGGTGGGGAGAAGAGAGAGAAAGGTGAAGCAATCCTTTTAATAGTTTTCTTCTGGAGATTCCATAGATGATCCTTGCAGTAAAAAAGGAGTATCTTCCCACCTAATATATGAAATAGAGACCACCCAGGAGATTGAGAAGTTTTTGACGAAGAATTTGTATCCTTATGTATTTTAATGAGTTAGAAGTGTCCTCCATGATCTCAGGTACTATTTAATAGTGCTTCAAACAATTTAATGAAAAACATAAAATTCTTATCAATCACATAATTTATTACTGCTTATAGACACTATTTTAAACAAATCCAAATTTATTTGTAAGTCCCTAGCCACATGGAAAGATTAAGATAGATTTTTACATACGCATACCAAATAGCTTTCAGAATGCTCAAAATCTCAAAAAAAAATGGTTGAACAGATTTCCTGGGGTCTTCCTAAAAGAACACTCAACATAGTACTGAAGCAGGAATTATTTCAACTAAATTTGTGCACAACTTATAACAGAGATTCCTGTGGAGGCTGTGTTGCAGATTTTATTATAGGTTTTGCTACCAGGAAAACTATGATAAATACAGTTATTTTGAAAACATTAAGTAACTTAAAACAAACAACCCCCCGATGAATACACTCTCCCTCCCCTCAAGATCCAGAATGATTGTAGGGCTAATTCCTTCAGAGTCCTTTAATTCCTCCGGTATAATCAGATGTCTATAATTACGATGCCCAACTGTTCCTTATTTTCTAGATTTGTTCCTTGCTGTCCCCCTTCCTATGTGCTTTGTACTTTAATTACACACACGTGTTCTTTATTAATTTACTCCTCAGAACTCAAGCCTGATGCAGAGAGCAAGCAACAGCTATTTTAATGTGGCTTCCTCAGCCTGCCGTAGGCCCAAGATTAAGCAAGAAGCTTTCTGTACTCAGGACAGATGGGAACACGATTCAGTGCAAGTCTGAACAGAGCTCTCCCTTGCCTGGTACACCATGTATCTATCTACATTAGCACTGTACTGTGCTGCAGGGGTTCTTTTCAGGTTCAAATTTACCTTGTGAGCTTGTTGGATGCATGAGGCCTGAGCCCTGTAGTGAACTAAGGGATGAAGTCAGGTGCGGGTGCCATCTGGGGCTCCTCCTTGCCCAGAGGGGAGTGTGTCTGTGTGCCTGTATGCACAAGCCCATGCACATGCATTGCCTGTTAGGTATAGCTGCACAGTACGTGACCAGAACCAGTAACTGGTAGGAACTGGACAGCAAACACACAGGATAGACATGCACCCAAATGGTCGTACCTATATCACAAACCCTGTTCCTTCCCTCTTTGAACAGCACCAGTCACTAAGTGTATCAATACACTTCTGTTTCGTTATACAAGTTGGTTAAAACAAATAAAAAAGTCAAATTACTTTTGTTTGTATACGTACAGACAAGAAAAAAAAATGTTTTAATATCAAACTAAGATACCTTCTTTTTATCTGACTGCAAAGCTGAAACTTGAAACCAACTAGAACCTTATCTGTGCCTGAACACACGTCACATAGCATGTGTGCTTAACAGAAAATGTCAAATTCTTGATCATTTATATATATGGTAGCTGTGTTTCCTCTTTGATTCTTACTGTACCAGATTATTATCTCAAGTCCTTCTTTGGCATCAAATAATCATGATAACTCATGTCTTAGCTTTTCACTTACATTTTTTCTTTAGAATTGTAAAGCACATACTGCACCTTTTTTACTTATATATGCTTATGTGATACCAGATCTTAGTAATTTATTGAGACACTGATACAAAGTTCAATGATTTCAGAAATGGTTTTCAAGAATTATACAAGGTGCAGAGACGATGCCATCAAGGTGGGCCTGTGATTTTCCATACCTGTGCGTTTCACACTTCTGACAATGTCTATACATTTTAGCACACGTATTTTTGCTGCCTTGTGGAGGGCTTTCCCAGGGCATCTCAAGAAGCACATACTCCACTTCATCCGCTTGTCAGTCTGTGCCACTCCATTTTCTAAGTTAGGAAGACTCCTTTTTCCCCACCCATATAAAGATGGGGCAGTGTCAAAAAATTTCCGTCTTATTTTCCATTTTTAAATGTAAGACAAGGTACTCAAGTCTTATTTATTTAAAAACAACTAAAAACATCAGCTTCTGCATTTTGGTGAATAATCCTAACAGAAGACAAAGGGTCAGTCTGAACCACCTATTTTAGGTCTCATTCCCTCCACGAGGCTGTAAAGAAAACAATCTTTATCAACTCAGTCTACATCTCTGACTGCAACACAGGCTTTTCTTCTCCTGGTCACAGTAAAGACTGTTGTAGTGGCAGAGGGACAATTGTACTGGCAGTCTGGTGGCACAGAAGAGCTGAGCAGTTACGTGCTCTGGGGAGACCCTTTGACTCACTAGATTCTAGCGGGAAGAGCTATCCTAAAGGATTATATTGGAGCTTTACCTTTCAGAAATCAAAATTAAACAACACTGCCTCTTTATATCAAATTGAACTGAGATGACAATTCTCCACAACATAACAACTACCGTGGTAAGATTTAAGAATATTTTAATATTAAATAATGCTATATCAGCTGCATTAGGTCTCTTCCATATTATTTGCAACATACTCAACACCTATTACTTGATGTTTTTCCTATGATTCATGCTTAGTTTTTGCTAACTTTCTTTTGCCAGCTGAAATTGATGCCATACAGTTCAAACCCCTTGTGAACTTGATTTCTGAAGTATCAGTTTTTCAGTCATACTCTACTATTTGTTGCCAAACATGCTTGTACAGGAGGGATCTACTGAAGAACCAACAATGTTTGAACCAACCCCAGAACACCTAAGATAAAAATTAAAAACTGAATGTTAATTTAGTACAAAATTGTAAAGGTCTACTGAATCAGTAAACATCTTTTGGTTAATTAGAAGAAAGATACTTTTTCTTTTTTTAATTTCAAAATTAATCTGTCTTTTGGAGTTGTACCCTCACCAGAAAGTTTTCTAGACAGACAGTAATGCCTGAAAACAAGAATTATGAATTTGTTCACTTTTCAGCAAATTACTATATTCTGAAACAATTTTCTCTTCAACTCTGGGGAGGTGGGTCAGGCTAGAGAATACTGCAGAAATCTCACAACTGAAGGACTTTTCCAAGTACCCAGTCATGTGTGATTTGTAAACAGGGCTTAATAATGGAAATATTCCAACATCCCAGCCACAACCAGAGCAGCAGCAGCTAGGAGTAGAAGGTCTGAAGCAGTCCTACCCTCCTGGATCTATTAAACAGGAAAGGGAAGCATGACAGGCATGCAATAACACGGATAATTTTTGGCTATGTCAACTTTGTAATCACTGTATGAAAGCTAATTTACTTTTTGGAAGGCAATATGGTTTAGCAAACAGAACTGGATAGGGAATTAGGCAGTGTCTCTTCCTTTCCTGCCACTGGCCTGATTGACGAGATGGGAGGAACACCTGTGTCCTGCATTTACTGCCTGCCTATGCAGGTACACAGTGTAAAATACCCAGAGAGCTCCAAACAAATACACTTGGCAAAATCAGGATATTCATAAATATACAAAGCAAAAAAGCACACATCTGTGCCCTTATCCTTCATAATTACTGGATTTCACAGACCATAACCAAGACAAAGCAATTTTAGCAATATGTATTTATATCTCATACAACTTGAAAATGCATAAACCTACTTACATACTGCATGTGCATATAATTTCTACTTTTATGCTTACATATTACTATCTTCCATGAAAAACAATTTGTACAACTATACATATTTCTAGGAAAAAAAAAAAAAAAACAGTGTAGAAAAGTCATGACTGTATGTCTTTGCAGTTATGTCAGTCCAAAAATTAGGTTACTGCTGGGTTTCCTTCTTCATTGCGTGTAGTAAGTGTTTAATCTTTCTGCATCCACACAGATATATTGTCAAACAACAACCTGCTGTAATAAACAATCCATCAGCTTTCCAAGCTCATAATACATAACTCAATTCCCTGGCATAGAAAAAGAGTCTTTAGAGCTAGAATAAATTCCTTTTGGCAGCAAAGAATATTCTCCAGATCAATCTAACACAAAAGTATACTAGACTATTACTAACAGATAATTCCTCTACAATTCTTATTTAGAATAATTGTACAAAGACTGCTCTGTTATCTGGCAAAACTGCAAATCGTAACTGCTTATGAACCACAATAAAAGGAAGTTTGAAACACTCTCATAAGGTGATTTGTTTATTTTGAAAGTTAAAAATCCACACTCCCAAATATTAAAGCTTCAAAATCCAAAGCATATGTACAGAGCTCACTTCACATAATTAGTTATATTAAAAACAGACTTCTCATCCATATGTTTGAGTTGCAGTAAAACACAGTGATCCTACAAAATACATGTTACTAATCCAAAGTGACAGAATAGAATCTTGTGATTCAGGTACAAAAGAGGGGAGACACATGTTTGAGCTCTTCCACTCTGCTCTCTGCGATTTCAGCATTTACATTTTGTGCCCCAGGCTTCCATTCTGTGAAAAAAAAGCCATTTCCAACTATTTCCCATTTGTATTTTGCCACCATGAGGAAAATAATTTCTGCTCACAAAGACCCTTGACAGATTACACTTCTGCCATTAACTATTGACAAGTGACACAGACAGAAATGCACTAAGTTCAGGACAAATCATGAAAAATTCTGCAGAAACATACGAATTTCTGAAGATCTCCAGAAGTCACAGGAACGTGACTAAAAATCATATATGCTGCTAGCAGTTCACTCTTGACAATCCAGTATAACCCTGACTCATTTATCCCACTTCCTCTTCCACAGACAGTAAACATAGGAAGAAAAACAAACAAACAAAAAACAACCAAAAAACCCCCAGTGCTGCTGTTTTAGAAAACTACAGGTGTAGAATACAGTCAGATAGTCTTAACAATGGATCTCTCCTTAACACTTCAGAGGAAGTAACGGAAACCAAAGGTTCCTGTCAATATGCCTGCAGAGAAAAAAAAAACCAAACCTGTCTACCATCATATTTGGCAATCAGCTTAACTCTCAATCTGTGCAATAATTATTTTTAAAAGCCATATAAAGACCGTGTATTTTTAGGGACCAAAGTATATGGGCCTATTCCTGGGATGAAATATTCCTGGGACTAAGAATAAGCATGGAGCTCCATTTCTTACTTGTGCTGCTGGCTCCTGGAAGGAACACAGACAAATAACTTAATTTTGCTGCACTTTAATATTCCTCATCTGTAAGCACAGGAAAAAAAATTACTGCCTTAAACATGGTGAGGTTCAGCTAATAATTTAATTCATCATACTCTAAACATGGAAAAACAAGTACAAAATTGTGAGAAACTAGCTGGAGGCAACTACTACTTTTCCTTGAATCTGCGAGGAGTTGAGCTTACCATGAAAGTACCCTTCCTTGAATGTCTCTCCATCAGCCTCTGACAGACACAAGGAGTATTGTGCAAGTCTACTGTACCTGTGCTATTCACAATGGATACCAAAAGGAAAAAATGGCAGATTTGGGGTAAGATTTGAACGAGGATGTTTGGGAAAACAAAAAGAAAGTTGATCACAATGTCACTTTGAATTTTCCTCCATATTTTTCTTTGGTTAAAAATCATTTTCCATTGATACACCAATTTCCACCAGCAGTCTGGCTCCTTTCATTCTCGTATTTTAAAGACCAGAAGAGTATCAAAATGGAAGAAGTCAATGCTTGAAGAATTCAAGATTCCAGGCCATCTTTCAAAACTGCTTATCAGCTGTCATTGCTTGTATAGTTGGCATTTGCTGCCCCATTTATGCAAAAATAAAGAATGAACATAATATACAATAGCTTAGTAAAAGAAATGGAATATAAATACAAGGGAAGGAAGATGGCCAGGGTTTCTCCAAATCTGAGACTCTCTACAAACTGATGACTACGTTTACTTGCTACTCCCTCTGATCTTTAATTTATGAACTGGCATGCCCTTGTGCCTACTAACATTTCTTAAGCAAAGTTCTATCCAAGGATTATATTTCTTTTCCATACAGCAGCAATCATGAATAGCGCCTATCAGCCAGACTTTACAGCCCACATTCTGAAAATTTCACTACTTCCAGTTCTGTCCAAAGGACAGTTATCCAGCACAGATGAATGTCTCAAGGTACTCCTAAAGCTATTTCATCTGTCTTCTCACTAGTGCTCAGGTATACGAGGTAACACAAAGTGCACTAGCTGGAATTAAAGTAACAGTGGAAATACAGTCTGCATAAAGCAGAATCCGAGTTGTCAACAATTAAAAAAAGGTATGTTGACAAGGTAAAGATCTAATAAGTTTCCCCATAAGTAGTTATTATCTCTATTTACGGATGCAAAAGGACAGAGGTAACCCAAAAAAACCTCTACCTCTAGAGAATGCTACTCAAAGAAAGAAATTTGAATAAAATTGATCTGAATACTTATCAGTATAAATACTTTGTAAAGGATAGTCAATCCTATGACATTATAAATAGCAACACATTAAGAGCTAACAGATTTATTGATGTTACTACTGAAGCTTTTAATTGAGCTACTGTATCATCCTTACAAAACACGAGTCAACATACTTAATCTGATGTGTATAGAAATAAAAAAATAGAGCTGGACACTGGGGGTTTTTTTTAGTTTTATTTGCTACTTTTTGTCAACTGCTTTTGCACTACGGTCCGACTAATCAGTATCAGCGTGTTCTTTAGCACGGTTCTGCTTCCTCCATCCTCCTCCTGTAGATGTCTTTGTCTACCAAGAGCCAATGTTATTAACTAAACACTGATTTAAGTGTAAAACCCAATATCTGCATCTATAAATGAAACTGCAGTTGTCACAGAAATGCCCAGGAACAAGGGTAAACCCCTTTTTTTGTTAAAAGTTGAATTAAGTCATTGAATACATAAATATGTAGAACTTTTTAAAAAGCATGAGTGAATTAATATGAAACAAGGAAGAAGCGATTAACATGCTTTCACCATCTTCCAATGCCTTCTCCAAGTGGAAGGAATATTCAAAAGAACACTTGGCCAAAGCAGGCAGCCTCTTAAAAGGAGAGGTGTGACTGGTGTAATTTTTTTAGTACCTCATTAGAATAGTAAACATCTTGAATTTCACTGCAAAGTGAGGTCAGTACTACAGCTCATACTATCTGTGTACTAGAAGTGTAACTGATAGCATCAACAGTTGTTAACATTTCCCCATATAATCAGCACCCTCATAATTCTTGTGAGGATTACTTGCTTTGGAGATTATCCATGCCATGGATAAATCACATCCATGCCAGGCCAAGCAAGGCTGCATGCAAAAAGAAACACTTTCAGTATGTGGAGCAACTCGAGTGACTCTGGAAGGGATACAAGGCTCAGTTTGGCACAAATCCTACCACACCAGTCCAAACGCCAAGGATGGCACAAGCAGTTACTGATGTGACTAAATGCTTTATTTGCTTGACAGCAATCTAGCAAGAGGAAAGGAAAGTGGTTTAGTTCTGTGTTACGCTTCACTGAGTTGGCCATCAGGCAGCACCAGGAAACTCGGTGGTTGAGGTGCTAACATCACCAAAGCATGTGTGCCATATAGCACCCTGAGAAAAGCCCTTAGTATCCAGGTATCCAGGTCTGCTTGTTATTTGAGCAGCAGTCAATTGATGACACTTAACTTTTTTGGGTTGCAGTGTGCTATTTTCTTACACTTACCTTAGAAATAGTCTAGAACACATACTGCAGGTTTGTTCTTTTGGAATTTTCTATTCAGACTCTATTACCTCACCTTAAAACATGCTGTTATGATGTTTTCTAAGTGAAATAAATTAAAAAGAGACAGAAATAAGTATCCTCAGCCGTAGGCAATATAAAGTGCTTAATTTTAAAATCAAAACCTATTGTATTCTGCAACAGTGTAGTTTCTGGTGCAGACAGATCTTTCCGATTGTTAAACAGTTCATCTAAAATTTTTCAGGCTTACTGCTCTTGTCACACTCCATGACTGCAGAAAAAATCTGCAACACAAGCCATTTCTGAAAGCAGGACTGGTAATACTTTTTGCTGACATTAAGTTTGCCAAACTAATATACATATATGTCTTTTTTCCATACATATTGTCCTTAAGTACCTAAATCCAATTTTGATATTTAACAGGAAATGGTTTTTGGATCACAAGTGCCTTCCCATACTCTTGTGAAAATTTACACAAATTTGGCCAAATGATGAAACAGAGGGAAGTCTTATCCAAGAGAGCCCAAAACAAAATTCAAAATTCTGAGTTCCTATCGTTGACTAAATTACATTGACACATCTGCAGACGACAACTCATCCTGAGCTAGCTCACAGCTGTGGGGCACAACTCTAATTCTTAAGTAGCAGGCTTTCGACACCAAAGAGGATAGGATAAGACAATTCTTCCCCATTTCTCTCAGTGAAGCCCACAACAAACTCAGAAAGGAAGACAAGCCGTTTGATTCAACAGCAAAGAAGACAGAAGCTACAGAAGAGAGACGGAAATAAAATAGATGGCCACATCGAACTTAGTGAAACTTAAATTAAAAGGTTATGATAATGCAGAGCAGCATAGGAAAGCCCATGAGAAGTGCCATTGCTTTTAGAGAAGAATTTGAACAGCATGAAAAAAAAAACTGTAAGGAGATGCATTAAACATCAGGAACAAAAGTATGTATTTTATGGTTGCTTGCTAAGTGAACATCTACCCTGCACATTCAGGCCTGACAAGGCAACAGTTCCATGGAATAAGAAAATTTCATACTATATTTAGAGAGTATCACAATGTAAAAATACAAAGGGGACCAACCATGGTCACACATATAATTTCTAGCAATTCTTCTGAGATCTTACCTTTTGAATTTTAAAATATTGTAATTTTTTAATGAGTCCTAATTAGTGTAACAGTATTTTTATTGGACAGATCTTCTGATACAGATGAGGGATCTGAATTGAAGTTTTAAAATAACTTAGCATTCCCTTTCATGCATTAGGAGTGCAGAGAACTCAAAACTGCTGTATTTTTTTTAGATTATTTTATAATGTGCCATAACCTGCAGAAGTTCTTATTACCTGCTGTGTCACATATGATTTCACTGAGTGCAAGTCAACGAGATTGCAAGTCAACAAGCTGTTCCACCATTCCTAAGAGAATAGCCAAAAGGGAATTTTCCTGGCTGAGCGGCTTCTGAGACTTGGTCAAGAGACAATGCTGTGCTGCGCATTGTGCCTTATAACTCAACTTTTTCTGAAGTCCTTGGATTTTACTTTTTGAGCCTCTTGTACATCATTACTTCTATGTATTTGTTCTGTGGCAGTGGCAGGAGCCTCTCATCAAAAGCTGAGTTAATTGTTTTACAAAGACTAACCCTCTTCATCCCGTATATCTTCCTGTTAAAAGTATCATCATTAAATGAGTAGAGGAACTCTCCAACTCCACATCTTCACAAATATATTTTTTCACAGACCTTCCACTAGGTCAAAAATAAGAATTTTTACCCTAAGCCCTGAAATAAGATTCCATGCAGGCAGCCACTCTCATTAAAGCATTCTAAGAATCGTCATTAAAGCATTCTAAGAGTTGTTTTTCATGTGGTCTAAAAATACATTATATTTACCAAAATGAAAGTCCAAATGAGAGCTAAATAAGAAATATAATAATCAGCCTTCAAACCATGTTCAAGTAATTCCTACAGCTAAAGTTATCGAATTCCTATTAAACATATAAAAATTCCCCTTTCTTCAGATGCACTTCAATCAAATCCACCTGAAATCATTCACTGAAAATGATTTGAACACTATTTAGTGCCGAGATCTAGCTGGTTTGCAACATTCAGTTAACAAAAATCTGTGTCACATAGCTAAACAATGTCACGCAAACACATATGGCACAGAAATACACAAAATAAGATATTTGAAGTACTGAAATTGTACGTGGGTCTTAGAATAATCACCGTGTTTATTTACTGAGAGAATGCAAACTGACTTACAATCAAAGAAAAAAGTTACCATCTCTGGCCAAAAGCAGTAAACAATACAAATCTACCCTATTCACTCCCATATATACCCTGAAGCAATCAGCCTCCTGTCCTCTCGCCTATCAGGAGCATGTCTAAACCATTTAAAACTAGATATATTGCTGAGGGGTTCTGTTAAGAACTTTACCTGTACAGAATAACAAGGAAAGAAAAATCAAATACTTGGTTCCAAATTGTTACTTGAAATAGTTTTACAATGCTATACCTACTTACAGACCACGAGGTCAGTAGATATCTAACAGGACAATTAGGACAATCTGGCACCAACCAGGAATACAGCACAGGCCTTGGGAAAAGTCTAATACACTTCTTCTTTATAAGAAGGTGTATGTTTTTTCCTAGTTAGCATGAAATCAGAATTGGTTGTAATATTTTCATCAGTAATTTGGACTGACTAAAAGCAGCCGTTAAAAAAATGCGGGGATATAGCTAGACAGGCAGCTGTATTTTTCATGAAATCTGAGACAGAATCTTTACCTTCAGGAAGTATTGATGTCAAATTTCAGAGCAGAAGCTGTCTGTACAAATCAAAATAAAGCATTTTTCTTTTTCACACCTCATCTCCCATGAGAAGCAAAGGAAGAGGACAAAACGAACAAGACTGAAAAGTTCTTTGTGAAAAAACTATTTTTCTTTTTTGGTTTAAAGTACAGTAACCAATGAAGAAATTTATACCCTGACCCGCTTACTACATTTTCCCCCCCTTTCAACATTAATAAGGTTATCCTACTTCAATGAATACATTTACAAACATGGGTCATCCCCCACTGCTTTCAACCAGTGGTGGCATTTTTACATGTGGACACTTCAATATGAGAGACAATCAAACATTTTAAAGAAAGC
Organism: Pterocles gutturalis; assembly: GCF_000699245.1. NCBI lineage: Eukaryota > Metazoa > Chordata > Aves > Pterocliformes > Pteroclidae > Pterocles > Pterocles gutturalis. The sequence goes on along the minus strand of NW_010139677.1, from coordinate 5,395 downwards.
TATACAGCCATGGCCTAAGAGGGATGGTCTGGCATAAATAAATAATTGGGCTAAAAAAAACTGGAAGCAGAGAGTAGGCATAAAGGGCTTGTGCTCAAAATGGAGGGAAGTATCAGCTGAGTTATAGAGGGATGTGCTCTGTTCAGCACATTCACAGGAAAGCAGTTAGCAGCAAGGTGACAAAGCTTGCTGATTACATAAAGCTATTCAAAGGCTATAAGGCTGGCAGATAACTGCAAATAGCTGCAGAGTGGCTGAACAACAAAAATGGCAGATGAAGTTCAATATACGTAAAGGCAAAATGATGTATCTGAAAAAATAATCTTGACCTGTCGTATGAAAGAGCAGGCTCTGACCTGATCGCTGCCACTCAGAAGCAAGACTTTGGATTATGACAGGTAATTCCATGACAATGTCAACTCAGTGCTCACCACCAATAAAATTGCAAATGAATTATTAACAAAGGAACAGAGAACAAAACAAAAAACATAATTATGCCACCATGTAGAATCACAGTCACTTCTTATCAAACCAGACATGTAAGAACAGATATTTAAAAAACAGATACATAAGAGATACATCAAACAACAAGGATTATCAAAGCTAAGAAATTGCTTTAAACTGAGGAGGAACTGAGTATGCTGGGACTCTTCACCTTGGACAAGTAACCACAGAGGAAATCTGAGAGAGGTCTACAAATTGCAAATGGCATAACAAAGATGGATGGGGACTGACAGTAACTAGAACATTAAATGAAGCTGACGGGAAGCAATCTCAAAAAATCCCTGCTCCACAGAAGTTGCTGCCTAAGGATACTGTGGAGGCAAGTTTAAATAGGCTTGAGGGGAGACCGGAAAAACACCAGGAAGAGCAGCTTCACTGAAGGTTACTAGAGTAACAAAGCACAACAGGCTCAGGAAATCCTTGAGCTAAAAATGGCCAAAGGCTGGGAGAGTACTAGGGGAGCGTACTATATTACGCATGTTTGCCCCATTTATTCTTCCATATGTATCCGCTTATGCTTTACTATCGAAAACAAGAATGACTATACTGATTCAGATGAAGGGTCTGTTTTAAGAACTTAAGACATGGTACTCAAGATCGTTACCCTATGTTCCTAAGTTCACTTACTTTATTCCTCATACAATTTGATAGCACAAAACCTTTAATACCATTTCACTCATAAATTAATTTGGGATGCCTCGGCAAATGAAAACATCCTACAAGATAATAATCATTCTCTTTCACTCCCATAATTGGGACTGAAAAGCTGAAGTTGCCCAAAACACAGACTGTATCACAAATTTGTCTGTGGATTCCACTGCAAGGGTGGCCTGGCAAAGTTGAGCAGTAGGAAAGGGCAGGTGATGGTCCAACACTGCACCAGGCAAAGCTCCAGAGGAGTACCAGGATCATTCAGGGGCACAGCACTATGCTGTGCTTTAAAATGAGATGCAACAAGAACCTAGATGGGTACTTGTGGACATTGGAGTAGTGAGCAGTGTTAAGAGGGCTGAGGGCAAAGTTGAATCACAGATGTCTTCCAAGATAACAAATTTTAATAGTAAGAGCCAAGTAAGATAGCATTCCTAAATTTCATCAAGTGGCTCATAGAGGCCAAGAGTTTAAAGAGAATGAGAAAAGGTTACTACACCACAGGTGGAGTGGAAACATTAAAATCCTGAGTGGCAATGTGAAAATCTGTACATTTTATTCACTGCTAAATCTTACCATGTGCAAGCTATTAAAACAATACACATGAATACAATCACAACTGGAAATAAAATAGACTAAAATTAAATTTTTTTTTTAAGGCATGAAGGTTCTAAGAGTCACACCCAATTTTTATTCCCCTGAGACTAAACACTTGCTCAGTTTTGCCTAGCAATGAAGTTTACTTTGCTACTTGCAAGAGTAAACACTTTCTGCGATTATGGATTCCTGGATCAACCAACCAGCCACTGAAAACAAATTGCTTTGAAACAGGAAAGTAAAACTAAAGACAATAATATTCTTCTTTCAAGCACCAAAGCATTCCAGCTCTTGATACCAAAGTAAGAACAGAGGAAAAAGCAGACACAGAATTCCCATCTTAAGTTCAAACAAACAAAAATCTCTGGATACTAAGAAATCCAGCTCTAAGTTTCTAACCACTCTTTTTTCATGAATCATCTTAAAACCACTTTACTATACATTCTGGCAAATTCTTACCCCCTGAAAATACTTAAGATTATATGAAGTTGTATATACTATCTTTAGTTTAGTTGGTGGACCCAACATTTCTATTTCTCCAATTACTTGAATGCTGTAGCTAAATTAAAAAAAAAAAAAAAACAACCCATATATTCTGAAGAACAATCAGGCTAAAATATTCACAGTCAAAAACATATTCCCACCTCTAGTTTTCAGATGGTTATCATGGGTTAGGAAAAGAGCATTAATTCCCAAAGTGCACCATGTATTTAATTGCTCTTTTATACTATGAATAATAGGAAGACTGTTTAGATCTGAAGTGAAGGGAAACAGAATTAAAAAAAAATAATAAAAGTGCCTTCTTTCCATCTCTGGGAAGCTCAGAGCACCAGCTACCATGGCAGATTGCCTGCTGAGGTTTGGCACAATTCAAAATACCCATGACAAAGAGCTCCACTTGATGTGGCATATTTGGTTTTGGAAACCATTTTCACTTGTACTAGCAGTTTTCATTCTACATAAGTGGCATCCAACCTGAACTGTCTGACAGAAATACTATTGCTGTTGTAAGTCATATCTGAGTTACTATAACAAATACTTGTGATCAATAGCTATCGTTTGATCTTACAGTCAAATAAATTACAAAGCCTCTATCTGCTAAAGAGGCTGAAAAAAAAACCATTACCAAAAAAAAGAACTATTACAGCTGTCTACAACAGTTACATAGTAAAGAAGCTTATGCAGCCACCTTTAACAACATCTCAATCTATCAGCAAAAAGACAGCATTTGGGAGAGTTTTTGTGCCCCAAGTCCCTGCACAGCCTGCCCTGTCCCTGGCTGGCTTCCCAGAAAAAAGCAAGACCCTGTACACCAGTTTCCACCAGAAGTCCCACAGTACTTCTTTGCTCCTCCTATTCCCTAATGGCTGAAAGTAAATTTTTCATCTGGCTCCCAGAGAAGAGAGAGGAAAGAAGGTGACAGACGGACAGGAAAGGGGGAACAGAGGAGGCAAAGGCCAAATAGTTTTCCTGGGGCTTCTTGCTTCCCACCCACCAAGCCACATTCCACAGCTCCACAAGGGAGAGCCCCCTCGTTAGTACAGAAGATAAAATAGTCTCTGATACAGAGCATTCTCTTACAAAACGCTCATCCATGGACCAAAGCAAAACATAAAACATTTACTGCATTGCACTCACGCGCTCTCCTACTGGTCTAAATCCCACCAGATCACAGTAAGCATCTGGGAAGGGAAAGAACCGTACTTCATGTTAATACCCTGAACAAATAAAATTCCCAAATACTTTTCCAAAGAGCCTGACGATTAAAAGGCCTGGCTGGTATGTCATACTGACTCATTGCTTAAATCCAGAATATTAAAAGATTAGCCAGCCAAAAGAAACTTTTGCCATGAGTGATGCTGGTTAAAAGATAAAGACATCTAGAGAAGGTACTGTGAAAAAAACAGGAGGAGGAATTGAAAAGGATATTAAAATATTTTTTTTTTTAAGGAGGAGGAATTGAAAAGGATATTAAAATTTTTTTTTTTTTTTTAAAAGGTGGAGTGTAAAAGAGGATATATAGTATAAAACCCTTTGAAAACTGAAAAATGAGAGAATGATAAAAAGATAGAAATGAGAAATGGAAAATATATGTTTCTGGTTCTTCCTTCAGAACTTTATAGTTCACATTTTCCTCCAAGTTTAGTCACCTTAATCGCACACATGATCCACAATAGGCTCACTTGCTAGTAACAGAAGATGTATGACTAACAGGGCAGAGTAAGCTTTGATTTCAGTAGCTATGTATAACCTCAGTATACTTTAAAAAATTATTTCAGTCAAAATGTACAAGTATGTGAAGAAAACTCTCCATTTGATATTTCTATTTCTCGGTCTATCTAGTCTGGCTGCAAGGAGCCTAGCAATAACAGCAACAATGCACTAACACTGAGCAGTTCATCAGCATCTTACACTAGCTGCACATGACTCTCTCAGAGAATACGAAAACTATCTATTTCCAAAAGCAACCCCCTAGTATATGTTAGGAACAATGTAAATAATTTTTAATTGGTACTGTGCTAAGCAGCAGTTTCAATCTGCAATGTTTACTCAAAAAATCAAAACTGTGTAAATTAGAAAGTGTTTTCAAAGTATTTAATTCTCAACAGTCTACTGGAGCTCCAGTTAAATGTTTTTAATAGCATTTTTAAGCAAAACATCACTGGGACAACATAGCTCTTTTTAGAAGAAAGAGCAATGCTAAATAAATTGTAGCTAATCTAAACTCAGCTTATTTAATAGTAATTTTGAGCGGAGGTGAAGCTATAGGAACATGCTCCAGAGAGGGATCACTTTTCCTGCAGAAGAAAGTTGAGTCCTCAACTACAAAGTTTAATCAGTCAAAACAGAAAACATGAACATCACAGAGGAACTCTCAGAAACAGGTGTAACCCCGTGAGCAGGTGCTGGGGGGTCACAGACATCTTGCTGCAGGCTGAGGACTTCATGTGAGGGTCTAGCTTTCCACACTTGCACCTGTGCAAATTTAGCACCAAGCATAAAAGATCACCAATTCCAACTTTGTACAGCTGCAAGTGTGTGCACAGGTGCAGCTTCCCTGTGACTGAAGGCCAACATGTTTAATGCCCTGACCACATATCACCATTTCTTCCTCATGCAGCCCACAGCCAGCCTTCTACAATGGGTACTTAAATACAACACGGTTATTTTTATCATCGAAACCATGTGGGGGGAGTTGGAGGGGGAGATCCTGGAAGCACTCAATAAAAACATCCATCCCATTTGTACACAGGAAACTTAAGCCTGCTTTCAAGCTGTACTGAAGTAATTTCACAGTCAATTCATAGAGCTCAATGGATTCTGCTGAAAACAAAGTTCATCCCACTGTAAATCTGGTGCTATATTCAGATGGCCTAAATTCCACCTAGCTCACTATGTGCTTATCTTTGAAAACTCATGAAGCAGGGCCCACGAAACAACCTGCAACTAAAAAAAAAAAAAAAAAAAAAAAAGGTTAAAAGCAGAACATAATCCCTTCTAAAATTCTTTCGATATAAAATTATGCTTTTCCCCAGGTATTAGGAATGTCATTGAAAAAGACTTCTCTTGATTTAAAAAATTAAGAAAATCATAGACATTTATGCTTTGTTTCAAGAATTATTATCATAGAATCATAGAATGG
>NW_010139676.1:3235-3735 GCF_000699245.1 Pterocles gutturalis | reverse complement strand
GGGCGGCAATGGGAGACGGGCCGGTGCTGATTCCGAGATTATTTACCCCCTTGCTGCAATGATCTGGCCCTGGATTTGATTAGCGAGCCCGGATTCTGTGTAATCAAGCTCGTTAGCGTGTGTGGGCCAGCCAGCCTGTACACTGGGCCGTTCTCAAGCGCATTGATCAATGTCGCGCTGATCCGGGCTAACGTCTCGTAAACCAGCCGGAGACGAGGACACCCACGCGCCTGCCCGTGCTCTCCTCCCCAGCCATTTCCATTGGATCCCTTGATTCTCCAATCTTCACCCTTAAATTATCAGCGGGGTGGGATTTTTCTAGGCTGAGCAAAAGTCAGAATCAGGGGCGAATCAGGGTGACGTTTGAATTTAATCCTCGGGGCTCAAACCGCGATACTCACACCAGCTACTTCCACTCCAGCACTGACTCTGTGAGCTGCACGCTAGAGCTACAAAGACACAACGACGGTGTTTTCAGCCCCCAGAGATTTTCCCGAGGC
>NW_010139676.1:459-3090 GCF_000699245.1 Pterocles gutturalis | reverse complement strand
GTTTTGGTGTCGCGGGGCCGTAGGTACGTACCCTCTCTTCCTGGCCATGCAGCCGCACCACCCGCGGATCTCTTTGGCCACCACGCGAGAGAGGAGCTGTAAGAAGAAAGGCGAAGGGTTGCCGCGGGGCTGGCAGCTCTGCGGCCATCAGCGTGAGCGCGTCCATTGCCAGGAGGTAAATTTTAACGCTTTTTCTAGGGAACATCACAGGAATTAAAACTGTGTGGAGGTCATTGGGAAAAAACAAGACGGAAGCAAAGATCTGGAGTGGGTACGGGGCTTTGCGATTCTCCTGAAGACCGTCCCTGCCCTCCGCCGGCGGCAGAAACGAAGCTGTTGAACATCCAAAGTAAAAAAGTGACGCCTGCCAGGGCAGGACCTACCAGGCAAGCCAAGACGTCGGCCGCTATCAACATGTAGAAGACGTTATTCCAACCCGTGGGCGAGATGAGCCCTGCAAGCAGCGGCCCCAGCGCGGCACCTGCGAGGGGCACGAGGCGCGTTAGGAAACACGCGGTGGGGTCAGAGCCCCCCAGGACTGGGGAAATCGGCACTAGGCACCCCCCGCGCTGCTCAGACCTATGGATCCGGTGCCGTCGATGATGGCCGTGACGGTAGAAAGGGCTTTGGCGTTGCCTTTGAGAGATTCATGGGTGCCCTGGAGGGATGACGGAGCAAAACGTAAGGAGGAAGCAATTTTTTCCACTCGGTGTTTCGAGGGAGATGCAGCAAGGATGAAGCAGAGTCATGCGGCCAAAGTGGAAAAAGCAAAAGGAAAAAAAGTCATGTTTAAGGGAAGTATGAGGCGTGACAGCCCTGCCCTTCTCTGCTGGGCTTCAGAGGCATCAGAAAAGAAAGAAAAAATGCAAAAATCCCCGAAAATGTCCTTCCAGGAAAGTCGAGCAGCCTTTGGGTCTCCGAGGTGCGCCTCTTACCAAATCTGCCGAAACCGCTGTTGTGATGAGGGCGTAGGGGCCGTTGACCAGAGCGCCGCAAACAATCAGCATCGCTACGAGGAACGAGATGGCCCCAGGAAGAGATTAAACCGTTTAAGGGCAGGATGTCGGGTCCATCGTCCCCGGCTCGTGTGTGGACGTCACCGTCCGGCGCGTCCGCTGCCTGCTCGTCTCTGTTCTCCCCCGGAGATCCCACCCCACAGGCAGCAAACGCTCATCCCCGCCCAAACCCCAGACCCTGAGCCCGGCTTAAGAGGAGAAACCAAAGCAGGTGAGCCCGCGGCATCTCCCGCCGCCCGTTCGGTGACGCCGAAGGAGCTCCTCACCTATCGACACGCCGATGCCGTTCTGGCCGATGTGGTTATACAGGAACAGCTGGAAAAGAGACACGGGATCAACCAGATCATTCCAGCTGCTTTCCCAAGAGTTTCGGGACAGGACGGAGAAGGTGGGGACCTGGATTATCACCGGTTCCAAACTTTGCAGAAGAGGGATGGGATGGGGAGCCGAGCACGCCCTTGGCTGCGTGTCCCACCGTCTCCCCACCAGACGCAATAACCCAGCAGCTGGCAAGCAGAGGTGTCGCGGTGATTTACGGCTCGCGTGCCTCCCCGCCGGCCCAAGCCAGACAGCGATTTGCCCCGCCGGCGCTATCAGGGGACGTGATGCGGGCGCCAGTTTCTCCAGAGGGGAGAGGCTTGCGACTCAGAGCCAGCCAGGATGGGTTACAGCTCATTAACCGCGTGTTTCTGTGGCAGCAAAGCCAAACAGGCTCCATGCAGGTGCTTGAGAAGGACATCCTGGCCAAGCGCTGCCGGATGGTGCCAAAAAAACCCTAAACATTTTTTTTTTTAGCTGTCAAGGGCTCCACAATCCCCTCCCAGCCCCCAGATCTCCACCTCCACCCCGGGAACACCGGGGCACGTGGATCCATCCCAGCTCTTTTATCTCAGCCGAGCGCGTGACCGGCTCATCCCGGGTGCTTGGGGAGAGGAAGGCGGCCGTGACTCAAAGGAGCCGACGGAGAGGAAAAGCCTCGTGACTGGGGTCTGGTTTTTTTTTTCCGTCCCTGCCGCTGCGTGACAACGCACCATGGGAGCGGCGACGACCAGCATCGCGCAGCACGTGGTGGCTCTGCCGCCGGAGGAGTCGGAGATGAGGCCAGCGAAGATCCCCCCTGTGGGAAGGAGGTGCGAGCGTCGGTCACACCACGCCAGCGGCAGAGCTTCGCCCTGGCTTTGCCCGAAATCCGATGGGATGCTGCGCCACCACGATGCTCTTTCATCCCAGAACTTTTGGGTGAGATGCCCCCAAGGTTAAATATAAAAAAATCAGAGGGAAGAGTTTTGATTTATCCCTGCTGCTTTTGGGAGAAAGTTTCCCTCCACCTGCGAGTGGCTCTGGTTTCCTCCACGCTCGCACGATTTATTATTTATCTAAAAAACCGAGAGCGTGGGCAAGCGAGACCCAAGGAAAGGTGTTGCGATGGTCAACTGGATGGAAAAATAAAAACAAGGCGTGCTCGGTCGCTGCCGAGTGCTACGAACGCTGAAAAACCTCCAGGGAAAGACACGGTGTCACCTGCGGAGGGGACTTTCCACCAAGGTCACAACTGTCCCCAAATCGTCCCCGATCCACCCCCTCCTTCCACCTAACGAACCCAAAATGCCGCCGA
>NW_010139676.1:0-353 GCF_000699245.1 Pterocles gutturalis | reverse complement strand
AAAACCCCCCCCGACGTTCACGATGTAGAGGGGCAGCCAGTAGAGGAAGGTGTAGCTCACCAGCTTGGCAAAGAGCAGGCACAGGGAGAACTCCACCACGCCCTGGGGGAGAGGAGGAGACATCGCAGGAGCTTCCTTCTCCCAAACCTCCCCCAGACGGTGATTTTTCCCCCAGGTCACAGGTTTTCCTCCCAGATTGTGTTCCCCCCCCAGATTGTGGTTTTTTTCCCCCCAGATGTTGATTTTTCCCCCCCCAGATGGTGGTTTTTCTCCCCAGATCGTATCATTTTCCCCCAGATCATGTCTTTTTCCCCCCAGATGGTGTTTTTTTTTTCCCCACAGATTTTGTTTTT
>NW_010139675.1:0-512 GCF_000699245.1 Pterocles gutturalis | reverse complement strand
GACCTCCCAAGGGGGGATGCCACCACCCAGACCCCCAGGACGATGGGCTGGACTCCTTGGGGATTTTTTTCCTGCATGTTTGATCCTCTGTTGTGACTTTCAGGAAGGGACAGCACGGTCCCCAGGGGCTGTAGGAGGGGGCTGAGCACGTGTCCCACTGCCCTCCCTTTGTGCTTTGAAACCATCTTCCAAGGAGCTGCTTAGCATTCGGAGCAGGTGCCCGCGCCGTTCCAGGGCAAAAACTCTCTTTTGCCTTCAAAAACGCATCCATCTTCTGCAGTCTGCCATGAAGGGCAGCACTTGCCCTCCAAAACGGGACAGCAGGGACGTGGGGGCCTGGTTTGGCTTTTCCAAACGCAAACAGGACAAAGGGACCCTGGTCCATGCTCCATCCCACAGCAGCACCCGCAGTCATACCAGAGCTCCTCGCCCATCACTGCCCAGCTCTGCAAACCCCTGGGTTCAAAGGGAAAGGCATCAAAGCCCTGATTTCTTCGATTTCCCTTTGCTCT
>NW_010139674.1:3607-12384 GCF_000699245.1 Pterocles gutturalis | reverse complement strand
GGGTCAGGAGGGCACAAAGAGGGTCCCACAAAGAAACCCCCCCCGGCTCTGCGGGCTTTCAGCAAGCTCCATGAGACGCGGGGAGTGACTTTGGTGTTTTTTTCCCCAAAAAGGGGCATTTAAAGGATTTAAATCCTTGCCAGGTGGGTTGATCCTACCCAGCACAGCTTTGGCTGAGGCTGTGAAAAATCCTCTCCCCAGGGAACTGGTCCCTTCTCAAATCCCAGCGTCTCTTTAAACTCTCTGCCTCTCGCAGCCGTGCTGCTGCGGGGCCAGAAAAGCAGCCGGGGAGGTCCCCCAGCATCCCTGCAGCTGGGGCTGGCGGGGGGGCGGGGGGGGCCCCGTTTTTTTGACGAGGAGGAGAGTGTCTGGCTCCCAAAAATAGCATCCGACCCGGTGCTGTCAGCTGGCCCGTACCTTGGCACCCTCCGCTGCTCAGCTACTGCCGGGATTCACTTTCACCTCCCATGAAATATGAATTTCTTGGCTGCAAAGGAAAAGAGAAAAATATGTCAGGAATCTGGGTTTGGCTTGGCTGCCGGCACTGCGGCACGCGGGGAGCGCTCGGTTGCCAAAAGGAGGGGTTTCCACCCCAAAATGCCCCGTCATGGCCACCCCCAGCTGGGTGGGTGCGTGGTCTTGGGGTGCTGGAGGAGTGGGGAAACTGAGGCACAGATGGAGTCAGGGTCCCGCCTCCCCTCCTGCTGCATCCCAGCTCCATCCCCTGCATCCCCCACCGCCTCTGCCCATCGGGGTCCTGCAGACCCCACGCCTTGCAGGGGTGCATTGTAACTGCGGCCAGGATACGGCCCCGAGGGGTGAGAAACAGCCTCGAGGGTGTGAGGAGGAAGAGGAGGAAGGGCAGACTGAGCCAAAGCCCAAACCACAACCTCAGAGCACCAGCCAGGTGCTGAGAGCATCCATGGGGCAGCTCCCAGCCTGCGGGCCTGATCCTGCACCTAGTGATGAGCCCAGGACCCCCCTGGCACACCCTATCCTCTGTGTCCCCTGGCCAGGTGGTGACAGGCTGGTCCCCAGCCCAGGCAGGCAGGCGGTGGGGGAGCATCCCACCTCCTGACTGTCTCTGTCCCGAACCACACCGGATCCGGCCATGCTCCCAAAAAAACCACTTGCTTACATTATACCCTGGGTGTGAGCTGGGCAAAGGGTGATTTTCCCCAAGTTTGGGAAAAAGGGAAGATTTAAAGGGATCACTGTTACCTCCCAGCTCTGTCCTGGAGTTAACCCACATGTGCTGCTGGGTCACATCCAGACCCACCGAACCCCATTCTGACACTAACCCATTTTCTGGTTAAATAAAGAGAAAAGCAGGATGAGGGGCTGGTTCTTGCCCAGGCACGATGCAGCAGGTGGGAGCATCTCAGCGGGAGGGATGGGACACCTCCCCAGGTCCTGGGGACACCCCAGAGCTTACTGGTCCCCAGGGAGGGAGGTTGGGATGGGGACCGGGACAGGTTTGGGGATGGGCAGAGGCTGGAGCATCCCTTGGGCAGAAACCACAGCGGGAAGGAGCTGAGCTGAAAGCTTGGAAAGGACGTTGTCAGAGGGGCTGGGGAGGATGCTGGAGGTGTGTACACACACAGAGACATGCTCCTGGATGGTCTGGTCTGGCTGTGTCAGGGCAGGAGGTTGCCTCCAGCAGATTTTTCTGGCTGGAGAAGTTGGAAGGTTATTTATAAAGTTTGTTTCTTGCTCACGATGATCCCAAATTGATTTTCTGGATCTGAGCAACTTTGAATTTCCAAGCTGGTGAGAATCCAACTTGTGCTCGGGATCTAGATTTTTGCAAACAGCCCCAATCCTTCCTCAGCTTAAAAAAGCAAAATAGTGGAGGAGGGCAGGTCCCTGGGCACCCCCCCAGAGATCTGGGGGTGTCACAAGCCGGCGTCTCTGTGCCATGCCCGGGGTCCCTCCCGAATCTTTGCTCCACCCGACCCCAGGGTGCTGCAAGGGGAGGGTGCACATGGGGCAGAGGGGATACTCCATGGGAGAGGAGATGGCTGGGGTGGGGGGAGAGGAGAAACGCGGGGTACAGCTCAGCCCTGGCTGGAGGTCACCCCAACCTGACATCTGCGTGAGCAGCGGCGGATGGATCGGGGTGACCTGGCAAAGCAAATCCCGTAATTCCCCGGCGGGGCGGTGGTGGGAGCTGGGTGTCACACTCGAGTGTCCGCTTCCCTGAAAAACCAGGGGCATCGCACATCCGAGCCCTCCTCCTCCCCACCGAGCCCCCGCGACTGCGGAGGTTTAATCTCCCCGGGAATCAGCAGAGGGGCCGGGCCTGCCAGCAACATCTTTGTGGGGCTGTAATAAAGAATGACTTATTTGGACGTTTATTTTAGAAATATTAATCTTTCATTTTCCTTCTAAATGCTCCTGTTTGCTAAGGAACTATCTGTTACCTAAGTGCTCCGATAAATCTTCTAAGGTAAAATTACATGTGAGATGCTGCCAGAAGGGTACATTTAAGAATGCTTCCTAAATTATCAACTGCATTAATCTTAATTACTTGGGTAAAAGTGGAGTCTGGCATTAGGGTGAACTAAATTGAACGGGTGTTTGTTTGTCTTTATCATATCACATATTTGAGATCATTTAACAGAACGCAGATAAAAGGCGCGCGGTGTGGAGCGGCTGCCTGATGGCAATGATGGCTCTGGATGACAAAGAGCAGGTGGGAGGGGACCGCAGGAACCCCGAGGTGGCTGGACCTGCCTGGAGCAGGGTGGCACACGGGCAGAGGAGCATGGCAAAAAAAAAATAAAAGAAATAAAAATTAACTCTTTAGCCAGCATTTGGAGTGATAAAAGGAGAAGATTGGAAGGATAAAAGCAGGTTGGTGTCCTGCTGGGTACCACTGGGTACCAGCACATCCTGCATCACCCCATGGTTGCCCTGGCAACTGGCCCCCATCACAGCGGGGCACAAACGGACAGAGCGGGATGCACCACAGCCTGTGCTCAAGTTTTTTTCTGAAATTCAGCTGCTGTCCTGCTGATTTGGAGAAATGCGGCATGCCAAAGCGGGCCCAGGTACTTGCTTCGAGATGAGTGCATCGCTCAGTATTTTAAGGCACAGAAATGGAATTAAGCGTGGGATTAAGTGCTCGCTTTCACTGGGGGCTTGGAAAGGTATTAAATATTGCTGCGACGAAATCTCACCATCTCCCCAGGTCTGTGTGACCTGGGCAGATGTGTTATCAAAGCAGAGTGAGTTTGCAGAAGCCAAAAGGGAGGATTTTCCTCTCTCTTGCTCGCTTTCGTTTTAAATTCAACAAAAAATTTTTCATTGACACCCCTGTGCACAGGATGCTGGTGGGAGAAGGGAAGAAACGATTCTGCGCTTGGGCGCTGCCATGGCACGGCACACCGGTGTCCCACATCCCCGTATCCCCCCACCCCTCATTTCCCTCCTAGCCTTCCATGACCCCTAAAAAAAGGAAGAAAAAAAAAAAAAATCACAAAAGCAAAGGCAATGACACCATTCCCAGGCCAATATCACATTTCCTTCCTCCCAGCGCAGCCTGGGTCTGCTCCAAGCTGCCTTCCCCCCGCCTCCTGCTCCCTGGTCAAACGGGGACAGGAAACCTGAGAGCGATGAGCGCATCCTGGGTATTTTCACCCAAGCCTCATTTAGCTCCTTGTCCTTTTGGCATCCTTCTCCTCCCCGTCGCTCGGCGGCATGGCTGCTGGAGCGGCTGCTCAGGGATGGAGTGGGGGGGTCACGGCAGATCCGAATCTGCCCCACGTCCATTTGGGCAGCCACGTGCACACACACTGGGTGAAATTAATTGGCTCATTGCAATTAATGCAGTGACACACTTCATTTGGGGTCAGCTGGATGCACATCAGTGAGCGCACAAATCCAGCCCTCGCCCTTCGGGGTGCTGTGAGCCCCCCATCCATGGGTGGGTGACTGAGGAAGGCCACCCACCTGCAGGTCTCGTCCTGCTGATGATGGTGATCCCCAGTGACACCCAGCAGACAGACGGACGGACCACCACCTCCCCGGCAGAGGCTGAGCAGTGAAATCCCCTTATTCCTCCCCAAACCACTCTGGCTTAAAGGATGCGATGGCCCCAGAGACCCGCGCACAGCCGGGATTGGGCTGGCAGAGAGAGCGGCATGTCACAGCGGGGCTTCAACAGACCATGGGTGGCACAAGGACCACAAGCACCATGAGGACCACAGGTGGCACAAGGACCACAGGTGGAACAAGGACCATGGCTGGCACAAGGACCAGGGGTGGCACAAGGACCATGGGTGGCATGAGGACCACAGATGGCACGAGAACCACAGGTGGCCCGAGGACCACAGGTGGCATGAGGACCATGGATGGCATGAGGACCATGGGTGGCATAAGGACCACAGGTGGCACGAGGACCATGGGTGGCACGAGGACCATGGGTAGCCTGAGTACCACAGGTGACACAAGGACCACAGGCAGCACCGGGACCACGGGTGGCACGAGGACCACCGGTGGCACAAGGAGCATCACAACCCAGCACGGATGCTCTGAGAGCACCCACCACACTGGCTGGTACCCAATGGCTGCAGCAGCCATCCCAGCCCAGAGAGCAGAGATGCTCCTGAACGAGTTACCATAGGATGAGAGGAGGAGACTCCTAGTAGATTTGGGGGTTTTTAAGCCGTCAACTTTCTTATAATTATTACCAATGTTTTAAACAAGCTCTTCTGAAATTTGCTTCTGAAAGACAAGATTAATGAGCATTTCCTTTGGGGATTTATTGCACTGTTAATTATTCTCTTCCAGAAATTTGGTTCAGAAAATTATCAGCTTTTTTTTTTTTTTTCAATTAAAAGTGATTATAATTTGCTCTGTACAAAAGAAAAATGGATTTAAAAAAATTATAATATTCCCCCTTCCTGATTAAGTATAATAGTCAAGTGATGGAGATAAAAGTAGACAGCGGCCCGGTCCACCCCCCCCCCAGCAGCTCCATCCCTGGTGGGGTCCAGCGCTGGGGATAACGGGATGCAGGAGCTGACTTGCAATTGATGGAGATTTCCTGCAGAGGGAAGCAAAGGTGTCCGCAAGCAGCCGCCCGGTGCGGTGCCAACTTTGGACGAGGGGTTCATGGAGGAGAAGGCTGGGGATGGCGAGACCCAGCGATGCTGCAGCAGCACCCACCTTCTCCCAAAAAACAATTGGTTGCAGGGCTGGAGGTGGAGACCAGGACATTGATCCTGACGGCAATGGTGGCTTCTCTTTTCACCAAAAAAAGACCCCCTTTTTGCATCGGGAAAGCTGTGGGGTTTGAAGTGGGATCTGAGCAGGGACATCCCTAGAGAAGGGGCTCAGGTCCCCAGAATGCAGCCACCAGTGGCATGCCACTTCCCAGGCTGTGTGCCCTCCCCAGCAGACATTCCTCATGTGTCTCCCAAATGCAAAACATTCAGAAAATGCTCCAAGTACAAATGCTCACTTGGTGGGGGATGGATCCGATTACACCCAGGGCACACACAGGGCTTTGCTTGAAAACACCCCGCAGCATGAACCCGAGAAAACATCCGCCACAAGGTCTGCTTTAACCCCGGACTGTCCCCGCAAAAGCCCTGCTGCCTGGCTCGGCTGGTAGGAAGCAAGATGTTGAGCTAAATGCAAAAGCCGACTGGCAGATGCCTCATCCTGGCACGTTTCCCACCAGGACGGAAGGATTCGGCTGGTCCCTGGTGGAGTCGCAGCTGGGGGCACCCATGGGTGCTGTCCTGTCCCTGTCCCCTGCACACAGACCTCCTCAGGGATGGGATGCTCTGGGGCTGTGATTTGGGTACCACCTGCCCCAAGCATCCGCGGAGGGCTCCGAGCAGCAAGCTGGGATCACACACCCACACCCAGACACCCGGGTGAGGGGCACATCACAGATGGAGCGGGATCCCGGGGACGTGCAGCCCAGCCTGTGCCCATCTCCCATCGCACCAACCCCAATGTGCCAGCCCTGGCTGCGATGCCGTGGGGATCCCCCTCATCCAGCCCCCGCGAGCTGGCCCTGCTGGTTTACATCCTCCGCGATCCCATACGCACACAGGTGACGTCCCTGGGAAATGCCACGCTCAGGAGCGATGCCGGCGCCGTCCCCTCCCGCAGGAGCCCCAGCACTCTCGGCCACCATCGGGCAGCCATCCTCGGCTGCCTGTGACCTGCAGCTACGGCGCAGACCCTGCTGCCGAACCCCCACGGCCGCATCCCTCCCCATCGCTGCTGGAGAGCAGGGACCTCGCCAGCCCCTGCAGCAAGCCAGGATTTAATACCATCCCCTTAATTTACTGCCTCTATCCTCTCTGTAAGCAATGTCCTCTGCTCGGACACAGAAAATCCAACCAGGAGCAGGTTCTTGCTCCTGAGCATCTCCCCGTTGCTCGGCCAGCAGCGTGCATCAGCGCCTGCCACCATCCCCACGCCGAAGGGGACACAGATGGCTCATGGGCTGGGGGGAAAGGGAGAGCCTGCAAGGGGGGAATTGCATCCCAGAGAGCAGCTTGGGAATTTTGGGGTGCCCCTCCTTGGTGATCGCATCCCCCAGGGAGCTGCACCCACAGGAGGTGGGAGCGGGGTCGTAATTTTTTTTTGGAGAATGGAATTTTTGGAATTTTGATGGAGAATGACCTAATTTGGCTTCTTCCATCTGGGGCTGCTGCTCGAAGCCAAGCTTGCCATCACCTCCAGAGCCTTGCCTGGTGTTTCCCGGGATTCTCAGCCCTTCAGAGGCAGGAGGGATGTGCCATGAGGGAAACCACAGCGTGGGGTTGGAGGTTTAGGAAAGGGCTCAATGCCCAGGCTCCAGCACTGCCGCAGCTCCTCGTCAGGACGGTCCCCAAACTCTGGCATGTCTGAGCTGCAAAATGCTCTGGCCACCCCTGTGCCGAGCTTTTAGCCCACGCTGGGACACAGGCACGTTGGGAATGTTGCATTTTGGGCAGCAAGACCCAAAAAAAAAGAGCTGTCCTGGTGCAGCCCCCTCCCGCCCCGGCTGGCTGCGGACACGGGCGCTGAGAGATGCTCTGTGTTCTCAACAGGAGCAGAAACGCTCAGGGGGCCAAGAAAAACGCGCAGAGCTATAAAAAGGCTGGCGAACAGAGGGACATTCATGGCGAACTTCAATCGGCCGCTTCGCCGAGATGCTGGTGGCAGTGGGGCGGGTTACACGGCAGCGCGGTCCCCTGCCGCCCGCCACCGGGATGCGGACGTGGCAAAGCATCGCTGCGATAAAAGCGGGGAAGATTTGCACGCCGATGCATCCCTGGTTTGTGAGCTGGACCAGAATCCAGCCACAAATTCCATCGTCTGTGTCCCTGGTCCCCGCTGGCCTCCCTCCAGGATGGTGACAGCAGCCTATGGCCACGGAGACCCTCCTGCTCCACGGAACATCAAAGCGGGGCGGCCGCGCGGGTCAGGTTTGTTTGCAGGTGCTGAACACGAGTCCGGCACATGCCGAAAACTTCAAAGAGTGAACAATGAAAAGCATTTTGCCGAGGGGTTTCCAGGCACACGCAGCCCTTCCCGCTGGGCCAGCTGCTGGGTGGCAGATGTGGGGATACATCCCCATGGCAGGGCACAGGCCAGGTGACACCAAGGTGGAGAAAACCCACCGAGAGGCTCTGTGCTATTTCTTCTGCCCCTACTTTTTTTTTTTTCTTTTTCTCCTTTTCCTCCTCCTTTTTCTTTCCCTTTCCCCTTCCCTCCTTTTCCCTTTCCCTGTCCCTTTCCCTTTCCCTTTCCCTTTCCCTTTCCCTTTCCCTTTCCCTTTTTTCCCTTTCCCTTTCCCATTCCCTTTTTTTCCCTTTCCCTTTTTTTCCCTTTCCCTTTCCCTTTCCCTTTCCCTTTCCCTTTCCCTTCCCTTTTTTTATTTTCCTTTCCTTTTTCACCAGACATCATGCACACAGTCAAATAGCACCGAAATTCCTTGCCCAGCCAAGCCCTGGCTCTATTTGCTTGGGAGACACATTTTCTCCAGAGATGCATCAAGCCACAAAATCATCTTCCTCACACCAGTATATTATTCTTTCATCCACTGAAAAAATTAGCAGAGGATATTTCAGAAGGCTGAAGAATGGCAAATATTTTCCTTTGGCTGGTGCTGCATGAGATGGAAAAGCACTGGGGGTCCAAACCCATCCCTCCCGCGCTGGTCCGGGTACCACTCTGGGACAGCATCCCTCCTTGCCGTCTGCTTCCAAGGTGCAAAGCCAGGATTGGGAATTTCCCTTCTGCTTTGGGTTTTCAGGCAGAGCAGGGAGATTTTAAGATTTTTTTTTTTAAGACGTTGTCTCAGGGAGACCAGGTCAGAGGAAAGGATGGAGCTGCCCTTCCTGCAGGGAAAAGGCAGATGCAGCCTCTCCCAGGGCTGAATCCCCGCGGCGAGGTGATGCTGCAAGCCCAGAGCGGCTGGGAAGCACAGACATGGGGTGGGGGTCTGGCTGTTGACCCCAGGCAGCATCTCCCAGCACCGGGCTCCACGCTTTCCCGTGTGTCTCATCCCTTTCCTCATCTTCAGCCACCAAAGGAGGAATGAAAAAGAACAACCCCCCCCCCACCCCGACCCTCTGGGAGTCTGGAAAAAAATGTGTATTTTTATATCCTGGCTGGAAAAGTGAATTCTTCCTAACAGTGACAATTAAAAAAAAAAATCCTTAAAACTGTGTGAAAGCCACCCAGCAGCGGTTTCTCTCCAGCCCCCAGCGGTGGGCAGACGTGGGCAGGAGGGGGCAGGGGTCAGGGCATCGCTCCCCCCCCGA
>NW_010139674.1:0-3559 GCF_000699245.1 Pterocles gutturalis | reverse complement strand
GCATCCCAGACAATACCTAATGCCCTGGACACCGGAAAGGATTTCTTTCCCTCAGCTATTTAGCAACGACCGACCCAGTGCTAACGCAATATTACCAAATCCCGCATACTTTCACAGTGAATTCACAGACCAAGAGGGTTTTGTGTTCTTTTTATTTTTTTTTTTCCCCTTCACCTGGAGATTTAGCATTGCTGGGAGGGGGCAGGAGATATTGCATGGGGGAGGCAGGTGGGATATTCGTGCCGGGGTGGGGATAGGGTTGCAGAGTAAATAATTTTGTGCATCTCTCATCGTCCCGACTCCTTTTCCTCTGTTTTCCAGGAAAAATTTGCAACTAATAATTTTCACACATGGTGCAAGAGCTGCCGTCAAGCGGCTGCTTATTTTACCGGCTGCTGGCTGCTATCAGGTTTAGGGAAAGGGGGTGTTGGAGAAGGGCTACCCGCGCCCCGCGGGGTATCGCTTTACCCCACCGCTTCCTGCCCAGGTGAACCCACACAAACCCGCCTGTGTGATGGAAAACATTCGGGACCCCAGACACATTTCCAACTGAAAAACACAGGCTGCGATTCAGCTGCCCTCCCCTGCTTTCCGAGACGTCCTCCTTTTAACACAGAAAGTGGCATTTATCTCAGGATTCCTCAAACCCGCAGGAGAAAAAAAAAAAAAATACAGGTCTGGGTGCCTGCCTGCACCCACTGGCCATCACCGTGCCCACGCTGCCCGTCGCCTCGGGGCAGACAGCGCTGCCTGCACCATCAGTGCCCCTCGTGAGCGTGGGGATGCTGGGGGGATGCTCCCAAAACAAACCAACCCCCGCAAGCAACCCTACAATAACAAGGCAGCACTGGGATGGGCAAGAGGGCAATGGATTTGCTGTCCTGGCTCATCCTGAAAAAGAGCTGAGCTGGGGAGACGGAGGCACGGCAAGAGGACAACTCCCAGCATCCTGACACCCAGCCTGCCTTCCTCCCCACCACCCTTTAATCTTCCCCGCCGCGGGTTTCTAAACTGAGAGTTACAATGATCGACCAGAGCAAGGCTCTGGTTTGTTTTTGTGTGTGTGTGTTTTGGGTTTTTTTTTTGTTTAAAGCTGGTCTGCAAAAACACGTTATAAAGAGGAAAATCTGCTGCCTGCCCCTGCCCCGGGACAGGGCCAGCCAGCACGGCGGGGGGAGCCGGGGGGCCGGGGGACTTTGCCCGTCGTGCCTCACCCGTGTCAAGCCCCGGCACAGCTTGGGGGTTATTTTTCCCTTTCATCAGCTGCCAGGTTTCAGCCTAGGACTGAGACGGTCGAATCCAAAAATCCCTGGAAGGCAGGGCTTGGCGCGGTGGGAACGGCGATGCTGCCTTTCCCCGGCTGCTGTAATTACGCCACCAAACTTAGAAAGCAGCGGAAGAGCCCTGTGTAGCGCTGCAATTAGGAGGCTGCTTAATTGCAGTGCAGCCGCGTATTGTTTTCCTCTCCCTGCCTCCGCTTGCCAACAACCAGCTGAGCACCAGGAGCCTCATGGCAAACCCCAGCACGCCGGCAATCTCCGCTCCTGCATCCTCTGAGCATCACTGATCACGGAATTATGGGATGGTTTGGGTGGGAAGGGGCCTTGAAGCCCACCCAGTTCCACCCCTGCCATGGGCAGGGACACCTCCCACCAGCCCAGGTTGCCCAAAGCCTCATCCAGCCTGGCCTTGAACCCCTCCAGGGATGGCTGGACTGCTCTGGGGACAATGACAGCCCAAAGGTGACCCATCACAGACATACAGCCTCATTGGAGCAGGGGCCGGAGCATGCAACCACGGAAGGAGCCCCAAAATATCTCTCTGCTCGATGCAAGATGCTTTCTTCAAGCCCCAGACATCGCTCCCCTCTCCCTGGGACTCCCCTTCTCCTGCCCAAGGTGCGCTGGCTGGGCTCAGGAGCAGCCAGGAATGATTTTCCCCATCAGCCCAGACATTTAGATGGATATATGCGTGGGAACCGGCAGCAGCAATGGAGACGACACGGGAGAGCAGCTGATTTATATCGCCTTGCCCCTGCAAACGCCTGCACATAAATCTGCCGCTTTTCGAGGCAAAGGGGGAAGCAGAATAGCTCTGCTCGGCTTCACTCTATCTCCTCGTTGCGTGAGTCATCCTCAGAGGGTCGAGTTGTCATGAAAAGTGACGGATGCACATGGCCAGCAGACCGGCTTTGCCGAGAGGATTTCAGGGTGCCTGGCAGGAACGGTGCCACCACCAACTCCATCGTTGTATTTGAAGGAAATGAGGATCCAAGAGAAAAAAAACCCAGTTGTTCCCAGTCTGACACAGGCAGGCACACACCAGTTTGGGCAGAGCCAGCTCAGATCCCCCGCCCATGCCTCTTGCCACATCCCTGGGGTTTAAGCTGGAGCAAAGGTCCCTGAGATGCTCGGGAGCCCCGAGGCTGCAGGATGCTGACATGGATTTATCCGTTTGCGGCACCAGGAGCATGGATGCGCGGGGAGACCTTGAGCACATCCCCGGTGTCACAGCCCGGTCAGGGCTATGTGACTCTGACAGAGGTGGAAAACATGAGTGGGACCTGGCATCTTCTGCAAGTCGACAGTACTGCCGAAAGGAGGGATGATAACACTCAAATATCAGGCTTAACGCATTCTGAGAACGGGAGCAGATCCGGGGAGCTTTGTGTTCCCACCAGGGCTGGGGTCTCCTCCAAGGCTTTAAAATGAACAGACAGGGTGGCTGAACTCTCACATTCCGTCATTTCAATTCTAGAAGGATATATAATGTTTAGCAGTTGGCAAACGGGGACAGGCATCCTCCTGCTGCAAAGGCTGAGATACCCAACGCGCCGTGATGCTCTGCTCCCCACGCCGTGATGGGATGCTCACCACGCCGTGATGGGATGCTCCCAACACCACAATGGGATGCTCCCCATGCAGTGATGGGATGCTCCCCACGCCGTGATGCTCTGCTCCCCACACCGCAATGGGATGCTCCCCACGCCGTGACGGATGCTCCCCACACCGCGATGCTCTGCTCCCCACGCCATGATGGGATGCTCCCCACACCGCGATGCTCTGCTCCCCACGCCGCGATGGGATGCTCCCCACGCTGTGACGGATGCTCCCCACACTGTGATGCTCCACTCCCCACACTGCGGTGGTGCCGGGGGCTCGCCGGAGGAGCCGGACACATCTTCAGCCCCACGCAGGAAGGCTCCTCTTGTTTTCACAGCTGATGTCAGGTCTGGAGAGGCTGTGGTGGAGCTCCGGCAGGGAGGCAACGCGGCAGAGGGTCGGGCAGCAGCTGTGGCCACCGCTGCCTGCACCTGGGCTTGTCCCGGACCTGCACCAACGGGGCAGCTCCAGGATCTGCAGCACGAGGGGGTGCAGAGGAGGATTTCCAGGGATGAGCCACTGCTCCCAAGTCCTGCTGAGCTCTGAGAGCTCAGAAGCACAGAAGGAACGGCAGCAATGCCGAGTGATGCTCGAGCAAGATATTGGCATGGAGAGCTGCGGATGTCTTGCAAAATTCTTGAGCAGCTGTCTGCAGGATCGCTTGGCACTGGGGGAGC
>NW_010139673.1:26451-26714 GCF_000699245.1 Pterocles gutturalis | reverse complement strand
ATCCCTCCCGGACCCCCTTTACAAGGGGGGGCTCCTGGGTGTCCCACCCCATGCTCAGCTCAGGGTCCCCAGGTCACCTCTTTCCCAGTAGCCTCCAGTTTGGACGCAGGCACGTCCTGTGGCTTTGCTGGGGCTGAGACAGGACGCTGCGGGTCTGTTCAGCTTCAAAAAAAAAAAAAAAAACCACCCACCCAGAAATGGGAAAAAAAAAGCTATTAAAAAAGCTAAAAAAACCAAAACCACCAAAAAATAAAAAAAACACA
>NW_010139673.1:26033-26378 GCF_000699245.1 Pterocles gutturalis | reverse complement strand
TGATGGGTAAAAATGCACCTCCCGCGGTTTTGGGGTTGGGGTTTTTTTTTGTTTGGTTTAGCTTGTCTTTGTTTTGTGTTGGGTCTGTAGAGACGAGCATCTCGCTGGGTCCCCCCGACGAGCGGTGCCGGATCCTTGGGCTGTGCCAGCGTGTGTGTCTGGGGGTTCTTTCCCCCCTCCCTCGCGCACCTTTGGCAGGAGGTTTGGATGACATCTTGCTCTGGCACGCTCCTCGCCTTTGATCTCGAGTTTCCTGCCATGTATAACGTGTTCGGCAACACGCGAACCCCGCTCCGCGGCTGCTGGGGAGGGCGATGCTGGGGCGGGGGATGGGGGGGACCCCCC
>NW_010139673.1:0-26023 GCF_000699245.1 Pterocles gutturalis | reverse complement strand
AGCTCCCGCTGACAGCTCCTGGCTTTCCTTTGTCTGGGCGGGATGCTCTGAACAGAGCACAGACAAGCACAAAAAACCCCCCGTCCCTTTGTTTCCAGATGTTTGCAGGCTCAGCTGATTTTATGCTGCGTTTCGTGTGCCCAGGCAGATAAACCAACTACTCGTGTCTCTCTTTTTTTTTTTTTTTCATTATTATTATTTCTCAGGGTTATTTTGGGTGAAGTAGTTTGCAGGGAACGTATCCCAGCTGCAGGCTGTGCTGGAGGGATGCGGCAGCTTCCTAGAAACGGGGCGAATGAGCCAGAAGCGTAATTGGAGCATCTCGTGGTTGTCCTCTTGTGTCCTCCTCGCGTCTCCTCCGGTGAGCAGGGCCGTCAGCTCGCAGCACCGCCTGCTAAAATCCAGGTTCACCAACCCCTCTCCTTGCTCATAGAAGGAGAAGTTTGAGGAAGGTGAATGAAACTCACAACCAGGCTCAGACCTGACAGCCTTGATGTCTGAAATAAGGCTTTTTTTTCATGCTTGACTTGCGAGAAAGCAAAATACAAGTTCTAATATTATTATTATTTAGATTCCAGTAGTTGTTTTGGTTCCCATGGTTGTTCGGTTTGATAGCAAGACTGTAGCCTGGATTCACCTGAATGCTGCTTTTTTTGTGACGGGTTTAAACAGAGCTGCCTTGAGCGTGTCAAACAGCCCCTGAGTAAATCGGGTTATTTGCTCTATTACTTCATTCATCCAGGTTAGATGCTCCAGCTGATGCATCTAGAGTGCTGTGCCATCTGGAGCAAAAATTAAATACAAATTTGACCCTCCTCCTGGAAAGATAGCGAGCCTTTGCCTCCAGTAGCTGATGGCAGAAGAATACGGCCCCTGACACAAGAAATGCTCGGGGGCAATGTGGTAGGAACCCAAAAAGCACTAATTGAGGTATTTAAAAAAGAAAAAAAGAAGGAAAATGAATCTTTTCACCCTTGCAGTATGTGCTGAAAGCAGCCAGGAGGGATGGTGTCATGGGGATGATGCCCACAGGTGAAGGTCCTGGTCCTGAGTGGGTCATGGAGCTGCTGGAGGTGAGGGTGGTGGTGACATCCTGGGTCTCCTGGTCTTGCTGTCAGAGGAAATCCCCTGCGCAGCCGTCCTGCTCAGCTCAGGTTGGCTTATTTTGTCGCTGCTCAGCCTGGTAAAAGTTCATGTGGAGGTTGGCCCACTGTCCAGGACCTTCCTTCTCATCTCCAGCTGGGTTTGGATGCTCTAGGTCTGCTGGTTGGTCCGCTGGCATTGTCACTGAGTCCAAGGCTGTCCCAGATCTGGGGAGACGAGCCATGGAGGTGGCTAAGCTGTGGTGGCACCTCTGGCTTGTGCAGCCCGGGCTCCAGGCCGCTCGCCTCTGAGCATGGCTGGAGATGCCTCTGATGGACCAGCTGTGAAGGACACCTTGGTCAACGTGCTCTGGATGTTGGTGGCATCTGTTCAAACCTCAGATAAGGAGGAGTGTTTGCCTGATGGGAAATGAGATGTTGCTACCACGCTTCATGGTCAGAGGGTGGTCCTGGCTGTGCCCTGGGGGAGAAGGTAGGGGAGGAGGAGGAGGTCAAGGGTTACGTGGTGAGAAAGCTGCTGCTCATGGGATGTTTCTAGACTGTGAGACTGAATTGAGCCTGGAGGTTTTACCCAAGAAGGACCAATTTCCAGCTGATCTCCTGGGCGCCTGAGCGATATGTGAGATGATGCAAGGACAGGGCTGGGAGGGCTTTCGCGCTCATGGACCACCTCTCTGGATATTCCCTCTTCGGTCATAGCTCCCAACGGCCCAGCCATTGCCTCTGCGTTGGCCATACGGCAGAAAACGTGTTGCTGGTGATTAGCTTGTGGCCATAAAACACCACCTGGATGTGGAAAAGGTGGAGAGAGGCACAGCTGAGTGTGCTCAACTCCTCCTGCTCCCACTACTGCGACCTGAAAGGCTTGTGAGACAGGGCTTGGCACAGCTGAGACGAGCTCCTCTCCCACCGGGTCAAACTCCTGCTGTGTCACCCGGCTGCACAGCAAACCCAGGCAACCCCATCCCTCCGGCCGGGGCAGGAGGTGCAGATGCTTCTGGTCGTATTCAGCCATCTCGGAACCATTGGTGTCAAAGCCCAGAGGGTGGTTTGTTGGGTTTGAAGCTTCCCCTGGTCTTCGGGTGTCTTGGTCTTGGCTGTGGCCAGGTCGCTGAGCTGGATTTCTGTTTATTTATGTTTCTTGCGATCATTCATCATAAAGCTGAGTGTTGTTGACACGTCAGCCTTGCGTAGACGTCCCTCCTCTGTCCCTTTGTAGCGATGTTTCCCTGAAGCCTCTCAGACTTTGCGTCGGGAGCAGCTGTTCTGCCCGTGTCCCTGCCCTGACTCATTGACCGTGCTTTGAAATGACGTCAGCGATGATGTCATGCGGGGCTTATCTGCAAGAGAGCTCAGCCGTCGCCTGACCTTGGTGGTGCCTCTTGCTTGGTTGAGAAATGCAGGTGGTTCCGTCGAAAGCATGCTCCGGGAGACGATGCAAAACCCCAGCGGTTTCACGACAGCGATGGGCAGAGGTAGAGTCATGGAATCATGGAATGATTCGGGTTGGAAAGGACCTTCAACATCATTGATTTCCACCCCCTGCCATGGGCAGGGACACCTCCCACCAGCCCAGGTTGCCCAAAGCCTCATCCAGCCTGGCCTTGAACCCCTCCAGGGATGGGGCATCCACAGCTTCTCTGGGCAACCTGGGCCACTGCCTCACCCCCCGCACAGGAAAACATTTCTTCCCAATATCTCAGCTCAGTCTCCCCTCTCTCAGCTTCAGCCCGTTCCCCTCATCCTGTCCCTGCACCCCCTGATCCAGAGCCCCCCCATCTCTCCTGTAGCCCCCTTTCAGCACTGGGAGGTGCTGGAAGGTCTCCCTGGAGCCTTCTCTTCTCCAGGCTGCACACCCCCAACTCTCTCAGCCTGTCTCTGTGCATTATGTGTTTCCTGTCCCGAGGAATGGGAAAACCTCGGCACGTCCTCGGCAGGGCACAGTGGGTTGGAGCGGTTCCCAGTTCCCCCGATCCCAGGATGCAGCAGTACCCAAGTGCTCAGTGGGCATGAAGCTACGTCCTTTTTGGATGCTTTTCCCTCCCTGGAGTGATGACACAGGCCATCCATGTCATTTTTCTACCTCTATGGCACATTTAATTTCCATCAAAGAAAAAAAAGAAACCTAAAATTCTGACTAAGGGCTCCTGCATCCTGTCAATGAGCTGATTGCGGTCCCAGAGGGATTTTGATGGGAAAAAGAGCAGCCATCCGAGGCGTCTCAAAAGGACACCTGCACTAGCATCAGCAGTGAGGACAGAGCCTCCAAGGTAGGGATGAGTGGTAGCAAGAGAGGAGAAGACACGCTTGGGGAGAATGGACAACGTCGCTGCTCCAAGAGACGGAAAAATCCGTGCAGACGGGTGATGGGAGCTGGCCACCAGAGCCCACAAACCAAATTAGCTGCGAGCAGCTGCCTCGGCATAACCGAAGGCTGCGAAGTCTCGGGTTGCTCCAATGCCGGAGCTAAAACTGGATTAGCCTTCGGAAAAAGCGGGCGAGATGCCCGAGGAGCAGGAGGAGGAGCGAGGGCTGAGCTGTGGGAAGCCCAAGCAGGGAACTTCTTCATCCACTTGATTTTTCTGCTCCAGCTCCGGAGCTGGGAATGTGAGAAGCAAGCAGGAATAATGTCTAGGATTTTATTTTGTTTTTCATCCCCGTGGAGGATTATCTTGGGTGCTAATACAGCTTTTAACTCGCAAAGCGCTTTAGAGGAAACCACACCAGGAGCGTGTTTGCAAGAGAGAAACTGAAAGTGCCGAGCGGGGCGAGCAGCCGCCCTCCTGATTGCAGCGGTCGGCTGGCTCAGGGCCGTTCCCCTCTCCCTGCCTGCAAATAGCCGGGGAGTTTCCCGACTTCTTGGCTTGGATGATTATTTACGGGAAAATATAGGAGCTCTGGGACAGAGCAGATTCCCATCCTGGGAGGCAGGAGGTTTCGGCTCTTTGGCCGGACTGTTTGAAGCCAGGAGGAGCAGCCCAGCAGGTAGGAGGATGAGTGAAGCCAAATTACCCCAAAAAATTGGGTGGGAGGGGGCACAATCTCCCACCTGCCGGCTTCCAACTAAAGGAAATTCATCCGAGCAGAGTATCCCGCCTCCCCTCCCTGCGACCAGGCTCTTCATCCTCGCAGCCTGCACGAAATTAAATTGCCAGCATACCGTAAGGATCGAATTAAACTTCTCTCCGCCCAGAGCTTTCTCACCAGCAGGCAAATATTTCCGCGGCGCTTTAAAGACTCTCATTTTTCTATTGTTCTGTATAAAAACCCGTCACCAGGCTGGGCTTCCCCCAGGGTGGTTTCCTGGTTCGTTTGTTATTAATGCAGCTGTGGAGTTGTGTTTTTTTTTTTTTCCTCTTTGCTTTTTAGCTGAGAAGTGCCAGATTAAGACCCAGCATCTCACTCCCTTGGCATCTGAAATAAAAGACGAGGCTTTTGGAGACTCGGTGACGGTGGTGGCCATCCAAAGCAGGGCTGGATTGTGCAGCGTTGGATGGTTTTGTGGCTGAATAAATAGCGATAATCTCACCCGAGAGCTGGCCGGAGCCCATCTGCTGGCGCTGGCGTAGGTTGGCTGGCTGTCAGCTGAGCCCTCCGCCCTCCTCTCATTTTGCTTTCGCACCAAAAAAAAAACCCCACGGCGCGCTGAGCATCGTTCAGGGGCGGTGCTTTGGGAGTAAAAACAGGAAAAATGGATCATTTGTGGCTTTGCCTGGGGAATGCTGAGTTGTCGTGTGCTCCCGACCGCCCTCGGAGCTTCTCCCTTGCGTCTTCCCCCTCGTGTCATCTCTTCTGGTGTCTTCTTCCCCCCTTGCCTCCACTCCGACATCTTCTTCTTCCCCCCTGCATCCTCTCCAGCATCTTCTTCCCCCCTCGCATCTCCTCCCTCTGTTGGGTGGTTTATTCCCATCTGGAGGAGCTTTGGATGCTGAAGCTGGGAGCAGGAGCTTTGCAAGGAGTTAGGAGTTGGGCTGCACAGGGATGGCGAATGTTTTCACAGAGACAAAATTTTTTTTTTTTTTTTCTGTGCATGAGGAGGAGAAAAGCCATGGTGCCCCATGGGCTGCAGAAGAGGGGTTCTGCTGCTGTCCCGTCAAGTGTCTACAAAAGAATTGGGTTTAAAACAACTCCTGATGAGACCGAGTCCTGGTTTAAACTGAGGTTGAAACTTCAATCTCTTTAGATTTCTTGTTTGGGTGGAATTTAAAAGAGGAAAGAAGGAAGCACTACCAAAAGTTTACCTTTTAGTTTTCTAACCAAAGTGGCGTTTCCTCCCTACGGGATCACCTGAATCCTTTTTGCCCGAAGCCTCCTTTAGGTTTCGATTTATTTCAGCTGTTAACATTTCTCTGAAGAGCCAGCACGTAAAACTCAGGAGCTAACGGTGGTTGTTACCAAAAACCAGGTTGCACATTGCCTGCTTCGTCTTCTAAATGGAATAATTGGTTCTTTAATATTGTGATTTATTCAGCTCAAGCGCAGCAGCAGGTGCCAGACTGTTCACATGAGGATGCTGTGTTATATTTTTCCACCTTAATACCTGGGCAGAACTTGGGTTTTCTGTGAATTATCCAATTTGCTGCTTTGAAATTTGCCCTTTTTTTTTGTTTTACCATTAAAATAATGTTTTCAGCAAGTGGGGGTTTGGGGTTTTTTTAGCTGGAGCATCTTTCCTGTAAGAGGGGGACCCCGAAAACAGGTTGCAATGCCACGTTGGGATGCTTGCCGGGTATGGGATCCCATCTTTTGGCTGCAGCTGGGCTCGTGGGCTAGGATCGCCTCGGATGCTGACATCGCTCCAGGTGTCCCTCCTCAGCCCTGGGATGGAAATTCCCCTTTTCCACCCCAAACCCAGCCCCACTGAGGATTTCCCAATGCGGTCCGGCTGTGTGGCGGCTGTCTCCACGGGCTGCTCTCCGCTTTTGTTTACATCTGGTGGAAAACTTCTGAAATTTACTGGCGAGGGAGTAATTCTAATCCTTCCCAATGAGATCAACGGATTAGTGTCTCAGATGCTTATAAAATTGTGAGGATTAGCCGAGCCTTTTTTTTTCCTCTTTTTTTTTCTCTCTGTGCCGCGTAACGTCATCGCGGTGTTTGAAAGAGGATCTCTGTGCTGTTACCAAGAGCCGAAACAATTTCTAGGCTCCTTTGCAAATCAAAGCGCTCAAAGACAATATCTTCATCCTCTCCCTCACTCACTCTGGCTTTTTGTGCAATATTAGGTTTGGGTGGTTTTTTTTCTTTTTTCTTTTTTTTTTCCAGCATCCCTGGCACCCAGCAGCTACGTTGGGTTTACGTGGCTTGGCACCCACGCGGGTAAGTGGGGTGCTGACCCCAAAGCTTTCCTTGAGACTTGCAAAATCACACCTTGAGATGAGCAGATCCTGGAAATTATCTTATTTCACGAGTTTGCCCCATATTACAAAGGATTTGGGCTTTGTGCTCCATCCCCAGAGGGGAACGGCACTGCTGGGTCGATGGGATGCTCTCGTCTTGGCTGTCGGGAGCAATGGGAGCTCCCAACACCCTCTTAATTATAACCTGCGCCTTCATTAGGATCGCTAACGGGCTCGCACGGAGCAAATGTGGTATATACCCCGTGGGGTGTTGGTTTAATGCCTTTTCTCCCGGGTCGATGGCTGCGTGGTCGCTTGACCTGCCCGAGTGAGGCAATCCCGAACTGTCGAGTGGTAGGAGCTCCAAGCCAGGAATTTCTGGCGCCAACCCAATATACTTTCAGAAGCGAGCTTTTAAATATATACAAAGACAAGCTCATAATTTCCACTATACTAATGAGGCCGCGGCGTTTTCATTGAAATGTGCCAGTAGCCGCCGCGGTGGTATTTTAGCAGCCTTGTACTGTGAATCTAAATGGGATTTAACATGGCAGCCCCCGCGGAGCGGAGGAAAACCGCCTTCTCCCGCTGAATTTCAATGATGCTTCTCGGCGGCGCTACCCGAAAATCCCCGCGGCGGTGGGACTTTTCCTTGCGCTCCGTCTCGACGCGGGTTTTCCCCTCGAACGGTGAAGACGAGGAAGGGTAGGAATGCATTCAAAGAAGGAAAATGATATTTGAGGGGGAGGAAATCTTGGTTTTTAAGAGTGGTTTTAAAAGACGTGTGAGTGCAGTTTAATAACCAGACTTGCTGGAAGGATCTGTAACTCGTAGTAAAATCCGGACGCGAGGGCTCCCAGGCATCATGTGCTCTCTTGACCTTTAAAGAGACATCCTGCCTGCTCGTTGCTAAGCCGACTCGTTAGTGCCGCTCATATATTTTGCCTTCTAGTAGGCGATTCAGCGCCCAGGAATTTGTAAAAAGATCCGACAGCGAACTCTTCCATGCCTGAAAGTCCCGTTGGTGGTTTTTAGCTTCGCTGCCTGAGGAGGCTCCAGTAGCCTTGAAGCGGTCGGAAAATATTGAGCAGGTTTTGTTTGGTTGGCTGCAAGAAAAATGCAAAATTTAAGAAACTCTCTCAAAAGCTGTTTTGTTTTTTTTTTAGTGAGTCCTGCATCAGCAGCACACCCATAATTTGGGTTGTTTTACTTATTTAGGGCTCAATTTATGAGAAACTCATGTAAGAAGCAACATCCCTGGGGTGCAAGTAGGTAATGCTGAAAATTCAGGTGTGGTTATCCTTCACCCCCCAGTACAGACCCCTGTGCTGCAGGTAACCCTCAATTTTAAGGTCCGTTGACTTTCTCCATCCCACTAAAGCCAGACCATGATGCCGGGAAGGATGGTACCCCATGGCATCGCCTTCGGTGCCGAGACTGCGCCACAGCGGAGGAGATGCGTGCGATGGGTTTAACCATATTTATCTCCATCAGCCACCTCACTTGGCCACACAAGCCCGGGAGTGGAAAAGTTCAGTTTTCCATTTCCCGCTGAATTTTGGGGGGTTTGCGACCCTTGCAGCCACCTCTGCTTGTGCCGATCCCGTGGGAGTGAAGCGTTTGTGTCTGTATTTGTATGGCTCCAGGGAGGTTTTTTTTTTTGCTGGACTCTGAAGTGTTGCGAAATTCCCCCCACCTCTGTTAGCAGAGCAGAAGGAATGATTTAAAAAAAAAAACAAAAAAAAAATACAAACAAAACTCTCCCAAACCCCAGTGCTTCTGTTAAAACCAGAGGAAGGGCAGGCTGACTGCACAGCTCGTTTTTCTGGAAGTATTAGGAAAAATAGCAAATGGCAGTGACGTGGCACGAGTGTAAATTCCCAGCAGGCTGGGGTTTGGGTTTGTTTGGCTTTTCCTGAAAGCTTTTTAATGCTGTCAGCATCTTAAAATACCAACCTTGCAGAACTGACATGAGCTTTGTGGGGCGGCTCCTCCGGCGGATTTGTTTTAGTGACTTTTTTCCGGTATCCAGACACCAACTTTTTCACTCTTCTGCATCCAGCTCCCTCTTCTCCTGAATTTTTCCCGCAAATATAAATGATGCAATTAAAAACGTCCGCAGAGAACATTCCTGAGAACTGAAATCCAGGATCCGGGAGCAGACGGCAGCGGCATAAAGAGGAATTCTTCCCTCTCTGGCCTCATGCTGTTTTTCCACCACAAGGCTTTACAGCCATCTGGATCCCCTTTCGGATTATGTCCCTAAAAAAAAAAAAAAAAATCCATAACCTAGCAACCTTATTTAGTGTAAATGAGAGCATTATGCCTTCCTGCATCCCAAACCGTGCTTGGCTCCACGTTCTGTCTTTATGGGATGGCTGCAGGCAGCTGCGATTCCCCTTCCCAGCACAGGGTGCCTACCCCCAGGAGGATTTTGGAGGGATTATTGATCCCTGGGTGTTGCACTGATTTTTTTAATTTTTATTTTTCCCCCTATTAAAGTTGATTAGGAAATGGGGAAAAGGGTTTCAGGAGGTGGAGATCA
The DNA here is from genome assembly GCF_000699245.1 of Pterocles gutturalis. Lineage (NCBI taxonomy): Eukaryota > Metazoa > Chordata > Aves > Pterocliformes > Pteroclidae > Pterocles > Pterocles gutturalis. The sequence continues at coordinate 17,036 of NW_010139673.1, read as the reverse complement.
TTTTGTCCATCTTCTTTTCAATATATTCAGCCTGAAGATGACTTGGATAGAAGCAAGATGTTCTTCCAGGTGGGATTATTTTGGGAGCATCCCTCTGGCTCTTGGTATCATCACTCAGGAATTTCCAAATTCCCCGGAGCATTTAACACCAACTTCTCTGGTCTGGTCCTGCTCAGGCTGAGCGTTTCTAGCGGGGTTTCCCATCCGCTTTCCCCAAGGAACCCACTAATTGGGGAAAACTCTGCAAACGAGGAAAAGCAACTGCAAACGAAGGGCAGAAGATTATTTCCAACAAATTAAGGGCAGGGGGGCTGCAGCGTGGGATGTGAAGGGCTGAAGTACTCCTGGTTTTAATAACATGTGTGTTGTTAAACTTTTTTAGCCCCTGAGCTATGTGGTACAGGACGATGCTGCTCCGTCGAGTGCCACCGAAGCAGGCGGGGATGGAGGCAGCGATGGGGTGATGTGGTCCCATCATCGTGACCCCACTGGGGTACCGGGGGGCTGCTGCCTTCTGGTTTCACCCCCGTGAGCAGGAACGGGGCTGGGGGCAGGAGGAGGTGGCGGCGGATTGTTTCCCACCACGCTTTCGGGAGGAAGAGTGAGCTTAGCGCGGCGTGACGGTGGATCGGAGCTGGAGCTGCGTGCCGGGGAATAAAAAAAAAAAACAGAAAAAATCCCCAGGGCCAAAGGGACAAAGATTCCTCCAGTGTTATTTCATCGCCAAGAAGCAAACTGAGCTGTACTCAGCTCGTGTGCGCCTTTCGAAGCAAGAAGCTGCTGACTCCCTGAGAAGCGATTTCCATTTCTCATTTCTGCTATCCGATGGGAGCCCAAGCAGGGCTCTTCTCCAAACTCCGCTTCCCCCCTCTCCTACAGACTGGATTAAAAAGCACTATTGATTTTTTTTTTCCTGTTTATTTTTGCTTTATTTCCTGGAACTTGCAAAATCAGCCCTGAGCAAACCTCTGGTTTGCCTTTCCAACGGCGCTGGGTGAAAGCATTCGACTTTAAACTCGGCCACGGGAGCTGCCGCTGACCTATTTTCTGTACGTTTCTCTGACAACAGCTGTAAAAACATTTTCACATTTAAAGGTGCTCTTCGGTCTTAAAATCATGGGATCACTTAAGTGCTTGCTGAAAATTGCTGTCGTACCGGTTGCACTACCGGGTATTTCTTTCATTATAAAGACTCTTCTGGTTTTTTCCAGTGGCTGATGGCTTCGTGGCATTGTCACATTGCTCTGTCACTGTCCCCCTGCCCAAAGGCGGTGCAGAGGGTTAAGGGTTTGTGCTCTGTGTCAGCCAGTCGGGGAACACAGCCAGGAAATTTCCTGATTCCAGTTCAAAAAAAGCATCGGATTCGCTGGTGGAACCTTTGATCCCTTCTCCCCACAAGGTTCTTGGCTGGAGGTCAGTTTGGTTTTTGGTTATCCAGGCACACAACAGACATCCACCGCCACCCCCCAAAGCTGCACACACCTGAAATGGGGTAAAATAAACAGATTTTGTTCCGTTTGGCACCCAAAAGTTTCCTTGTTTCCCAGCTGTGGCACAGCATCGCCCCAGACGAGCTTTGCTGGATCTCTGTGCGACTCTGCCCCGTGGTTAGGGGACCGCGAGGGACCTGTCGGGATGCTCCCATTCGTTAATCTCGCTCATCAGTAACGCTGCTGAGATGCTCCCGCTCCTCTACTCGCTGCCGGCTGTTTGCGGTGAAGGTGGGTCCGGAGGGATGCTCAGAGCCGGGACTGGATGTGGCCGGGCGCTGGCCTGACACCATCCCTATAGAAGCACCGTAGCTCTCCTAAAATCCCACCACACTGAGATATTTTATTTTTCCCTGCTCTCAGTCCCACTGTCCCCCATTTTTGGACATAGCTCCCGGCGGGGAGCGATCCCCAGCTTCGTCCCAGGCAAAGGCAATGCATGCGACAGCGATGCTGGTTTCGGGGGCTGGCTCTGCAGCTGCTCGCGATTTTCCCACCGCTGCGCTGCCGATCCTCGCGCTGGACCGGCTCCAGAGGTGGAGCCGAGGGAAATTCCTTCCAGCTGCTTGAGGTCAGGGCTTTGCTTTTCTTTTGGGGTTCACGATGGGGGTTTTTTCCCTGTGAGTTAAAAGCAGGTATCTCTCACTGCTGCTTTTTAAACACCTGGAAATTATTTTTTTTTAAATATTATCCCATTAGACAGACTCATTGAATGACCTTTATGTTGTGGATTTATTGCATGGAAGAATAGCTCGCCTCGCAGTACAACTTGGGGTATTTCGGAAAGGTCTTGACAGCTGCTCACAGTTTAACTTTCAGCTGAGTTAATAACCATTTGGGTTAAACCTGTATAAAAACTCTTTGCGGACTTGCGTAACGCCTTTGAAACCCGAGACACCGTCTGCACCCGCTTGAAATCTTTCCCGTCGATAAAATATTTCAACTTGGAGCTTTGCCACGGCTGAGCATTTTCTCTTCCCTGAGATTTGTGCTTTCGGTCAGACAACAGGAACCTGCGTGTGTCTGGATTTGTTGAGTTTTTCAAGCTCAGTATTTCCTGGAGGTGGGTTGGTTTCGGGGGGATGCTGCAGGGGCTCGGACCACTGGCTCCATCCAGCTCCCCCAGTTGATGGTTCAGGAAGTTCAGACCAGCCTGGGTTTATTTTGAATCCCTGGGGAGGAAGTTGTCTCGAAAACATAAGGTAAATCCCTCTGAAAATGTTTTGGTTTTTTTTTTTTTTTTTTTTATGACAGCAGAGGCAGAAGCCACCCTTCCGCCCCGCGCATGGGCTATATTTGGGTATGATGCACAGCGCTCGCATGGCCCCTTTGTGCACTCATATCATAAATAAATAATAATATTTTTTAAAAAATCATGAGCAGCGCCTCATGAATGATGCTCATGGACCAGTGGCATCCCCGGTGTCACCCCCCGGCTTTGGGGACGGTGGCTCTCCTGCCTCGCTCCCCTCCTCCCTGCCTCAGTTTCCCTACCTGTAAGCAGATAATTGTCTCCTTTATTAATCCCTTTGAGCTCACCTGACGAGAGCTCTGGGTAAGAGGTTGCCCTTGATTATTAAGCGCATTAAGCGCTTGCCATGATGATAATAGGGATTCATTTGGCTCAGTGGCTTATTTGGGTTTGCTTTTAACAGCCCAGTTGTAATCAAAGTGCTGCAAAGCCGGGGAGTTAATGCTGGCGTGTAAAACTTGGCTTCCTGACTTCTCGATATGCCATTAACCCTAACTCGGCTTCTAATTAAAGCTTGTTTTTGTAGCCATCAAAGAAACAGGGATGTGCTTGGCCCTGTGCTGCTGGTTCGTGGGAGGGTGGAACAGAGGAGGAGGTGTGGAGCTCGAGTTCTCTTGGTGGCATTGCCATCCCCGGCTCTCTCTGTGTCCCCACGTACGGCCCCATGGCGAGGACACCACCATTCATTTGATCTTTGCAAGCTGGTAAATAAATATCCTCCGGTTCCTTCTGCGCTGCAGCCTGAGAAAATCACATTTTCTCTCCTTTGCTTTCGTCTAAGGTGGTTTTGTTTGCAATCCATCTGTATTGCAATATGTGTGATATATTGCAAACTATATTGGATGTATATACACACACACTTCTTTTTTTATGTGTACTCAGAATATTTTCTTCCAGCTAGCCCTTGAGACTCCCATAGAGCTTCCTTAGTTCAAGGCTTTTTCTCCCCACTTTTTCCCCAGGTTTATCTTTCTTCAGCAAATATATCTCTTCTGCCCTGCACGCTGATGGCTGGCACCATTTTTCCCTTTTTTCCCCACTGTTTCCCCTTTCTCTCCCCATTTTTTTGTGCTCTGCAAGGACGTACAGGCCCACTGGATCTAGTCGCAGCAGAGAGTTTGAGGAAACGGGGCGGGTGCCTGCCCAAATTCCCCACCGCTTCATCTCCTGATCTCACACCAGATTCATTTTTTTTAGACAAAGACCAAATCGACATCTTCCCCCCACCATAACCTCGTGCTGCAGAGAGGATCTCATCCAGCCCTGGGGAAATCCTCCCCTCTGTAAGGTACTGACCCCTTTCCTCCAGGCAGTTCATGTCCCCCATCCCGGGGGCTGCGGGGATGTTTTGGTTTGGTGGGTGCCCCAGGAGGGACGGTGGGTGCCCCAGGAGGAGCATCTGCCTGCACTGAAATGCTTTGGTTGGGGGGAGAGAGCAACAGGCAGGCTTTTGTTCCGCACCAGAAACTTTTCATCCTTCCTTACAGCTCCTTTTTTTTAATTTCTTTTGGATGTGCTCTCACAAATCTGAAGCAGATTATAAAATACAGTTCCTCCCCCACTACTCCCCTTAAAAAAAAAAAAACGAACCAACCCAACCCCAAAGCTTGGCTGCTTAAAATCATCAGAGTTCAGTTTTTAAAGTTAACAGTTTCCTGGATCCTGTGCAGGCTAACTTATTTTTCCCCTCTAACCTCCGTGTTTTTTGCCGTAACGTTTCTTAGCGGTTGCAGCAGGAGGGAGGGAGCACCAGGATAGCTCCAGCATGGAGAAGATGATTTCACACAAGGTTTGGATGAGTCTGATTGGGGACTCTTGGACCTGCACCGTAGGGGGCCGAAGGGAGCCCCTGCGAGGTCACAGCTGCATGGTGACATCCTTTTGGGGTGAAATATTAGGGAAGTGGTACGGTTGGAAGAAGAGAGTAGGATGCTGTGGGTGGGATGGAGCTCTGGTTTTATCGACCGTTTGTTTGCTGAGGGTTGTGATGGTTTGTAGCTGCGGCCGTGGTCATGGGGAGCGGTGGAAGAGCTGCGTGGCTCGGCTGGACACCACTGTAAGGAGTTTTTCTGGCTCGAAGGGATTTGCTGCCCTGGATTTTCCTCGCCTGCTGTCTCTGCTTCTGTGCTCAGTCCGCTGCGGCGTCTCCTGGGAGATGGGAGAGCTGAACCAAAGCCCCCAGCTTGGGTAAGAAGAGCATCAAGAGTTAAAGGAGTTGTCATGGAAAGAAAAATAATAGTCTGGTGCTGGTTGGTTTTGTTGCATCTTCTCCAAGAGTTGCTTCTTCTCCTTCCTTGCAAAAAAATGACCCAAAGCTTTCCCAAATGGAGGACGTTTGATTTTCTCTTGGGTGGTTGAGGAGCTGGAGCCGGCCAACCTTGGCCAACACCTTGGCCAATGCCTTGGCCAACACCTTGGCCAACTCCAGTGACTATTGACACAAGCCTGAGGGTGAGCAGGGACAGACAGAACCTTGTCCTCCAGCCAAAACCCCCTCCTACATGTGAGCGTGACCGAGGGGAGAGCCCCCGAACTGTCTAAAATCCCTTGGAGCCAGCAAACAACGTGGAGACAAAACCAAACCCAACCCTCCGCAGCGACATCAAGCTGCGCGTTAACTCCGCCAGAGCTGGGAGCAAAGGTTCAGGGGTGGTTTTGTATTTTTTTTTAATTTATTTGCAAAGCAAAAGAGCTCGGCTGAGCAGAGCAAACGGTGGTGGAGGAGCGTGAGCTGCCGGGTGGTGGCTGTGCTGTAAAATCCCATCCCCACCAGCGCTCGCAGGGGGTGTGCCGGCTCCCGGAGCTCTTGGAGCATTTCCTCGTTGGCCGGGAGAGTTGCTGAACATGTGTGTCGGTCTCTGGAGGCTTTAATCACATCCAGGCTTTACAAGAAATCGAATTGAAACTCCCAGTGAGCTGAGAAAACCGAAAGCAGGCAGAGCGAGGAGGCTTTCGGGCGGCCGTTCGGTGGAGATGCTGCTTTCGGCTTTTTTTTAGGAAGGTGTGGGCGAGGGGCTAGCGCCGGCGAAACAGCAGGATGAAAGGTGAGTCTGCTCCCTGCACAGCATGGGGAGTGTGCAATGTATATACGAGCAACGTATATGTGATGGGAGGGTAGAGGGAAGCCCAGGGGGTTTAGCAAAAAAAGATTTCCAGGGGGGAAAGGAGATGCAGGAGCGAGGATGCTGCTTGGAGAAGGAGCGGGACATCCAGAGGATGCTTTGATTTTTTGGAGTGATGCTCCCCGGCATGTTTGGGGTTCAGGTTCTGTGGTTTCCCCACCGTCTTCTCACCTCATGCAAAATCAGGAGCCATGCAATTAGTGCGCTGTGGAAAACTCCCTGCTGCAGGGGAGGGTTTTGTTATCCCTCGGTAATTTTCTTGGGGAAACGGGGTTCAGACTGCAGGTACTTTCCCTGCTTGTTGTGAAATTTCATTGCGGGTCCAGCCCTCTCCCGTGGGCAGAAAGGAAAACAAGGCGTATTTTTAACTTCCTTTTCCAAGCTGGGGGTGGGTGGACTTTATGCCTGGCCAGAGACGGTTGTGATCGTTCAGGGGTGAATGGCTTGGAGAATGATTGCCTTAGAAAGGAATAATAAGAAGAAAAAATAAATATGTGCTTTCCAGTTAAGGGTTTTGAGTGTTAACGTGGTGTTACGGCAGCGAGAGGGTTTTGATGGCTATGAAGATTTTCTGCCTGGCTCCTGAAAAACCCTCTGTGCTGGTTATTGTAAAATATTGGTGTCCCGTGGGATAAAACTAAAATTACAGGAGAGATGATATGTGAAGTCGTTATCCCAGACAGCTGCTCTGGTGTAATTGGGTCTCTCCGAGGGGGAGGGAGGTTTTGGTCACGCGTCCGAGACGTGGTACATCGACAGCCAAAATCGCTTCGTCTTCCTCTTCGCCGCTGCTCGTGGGTGCTTCGGGATTTTGCTGCACCGAGGAATAAAACTGAAACCTGCCAAAATGAGCTGAAACCGCCCAACCTGCATCTCACGTGGGGGAAGAAAACCAAACCAAGTTTATTTGGTGGCCTCTGTAATTTCCAGCGACGCTGCTGTATGGCATGCGGATATTGTTGTCCTCTCCTCCTTACTGGGATGCGCTGGGAAGGTGTTGAACACGGTTCATGGGCATGCTCGGTGGCTTTGGAGGGGGGATTTCTATGGAATGAGGAATGGGTCTTGGAAACTGCAGGAGGAGAAGGGAAGGAAAAGTTGCCTTGCTGCAAGGCTTTCTGGCTGCTTTCAATATTTTGGCCGAATGAATGAGGGTTTGGGGGGCATTGGGTGCAGTCAAGGCTGCTCAGACACAAATCCCAGCTGTCCCTTGATGCAATTTAAAGGATGGTGTGTGTAAGGAAGAGGGGAAAATAGCTGGAGGAGAAGCTCCCAGCAGGGGAAGAAAGATCCCAGCCCTGGCTCATCCTGCTTTGTTTTTAGGGTTACTGAGCTGGGGGCTCGGTTTTGGGCAAGCGTGCTGCCCTCTCCTTCCCCCACCTGCCTTTGGAAGGAGCGACGGTCTCCGAAGGGCATCCCCAGCTGCCAGAGGAGCCTCACATCCGTGTGTTTTCTCCCTTGTCTCCGCAGCCTACCCATGAGCTCGGATTTCCACCATTACAGTTTCAGGATGCCGAACATCGGGTTCCAGAACCTGCCTCTCAACATATACATCGTGGTTTTTGGCACGGCCATCTTTGTCTTCATCCTCAGTTTGCTCTTCTGTTGCTACTTGATCAGGTAAGGGAATTTCCCCCAGCTCCTTTCAAGAGCTGCCACGGTTCAGACCGAGCCCATCACCCTTCCCTCCATCCCAAAACAAGGATGGCATCACTTTGTTTTTCCACGACACATCTCATGCCAACCTGATGTGACCCCTGAAGTTGTTTAACTTTCCTCGTCATCAGAGAATTTGCCCAGCCCAGTGTTTATCCCCAGTAGAACCAGTAAACCCAGCACGTACGCAGTGAGCACCGAACACCGTCCGCCCAACACATCTTGGACCTACCAGCCCCATGGGGCAATTATATTTTCTGCCTTAAAAACAGGAGATATATTCATATGTGTGCTCAAACAGGCATTAAAACACAGTTGGCTTTTCAAAAAAAAAAAAAAAAGGAAAGGGATGTTTTATGGTTGTTACTTTCTGCTTAATGTTTCAACACGTTTTCCTCTTTAATGAGTAACTTGGGTACTGTGTGCTTAAGGAATGTTTAATACCTGCTCCGGTCCTGATTGTACACAAATTGCTCATTCAACAACGCAGTTTAGAGATTAATGATGCAGAGAGTTGATTTGTTAATCCCAACGATGGGAAGCGGGACGGGAGGGTTAAAGGTTGTTCTAGTTTGGGGCTTGTTTTTAATTATTTTATGGGCCATAGGGGAGAGAGTTGGGCCACTAATTGAGACAAGAAACTTGTCCAGCCAGAGGAAGAGCAAGAGGCAGGTGGGGAAAAACACGGTGTTGGAAATCGAGGCGGTGACGGGGGCAAATTGTGCTGATAACCTGGATTATGGGGCTGGCTGTGCCTCTCCCCATGGCCGGGAGCAGGGGGCATCGCTCTACCAGCAGCGGTTGCTGAAATCCTGCGTACCCAGAGCTCTCCTGCCAAGTTGCTGAAGAGCTTTTCCATCCCCTTTCCCTCTCCTCTGGGTTTTTGGATGGCCCCAGCTCCCTGTGAGCTGTACATCCATCGCATCCCTTCCCTCCATCCCCATCAGACACGTGCGTGGTGTTGCCTTGGACCGCGGAGGCTGTGTCTGGCTGGCTCACAGCAGACATCTCCCTGGGCTTTCTGTCCAGAGGGTGTTGAAAATGTTTCGTCCTGCTTTTGTAGGCCAGGAAAGCAAGATTTCAGTGTCACCTTCTAAATATTTGATAATTTCCACCTATTTTCATCTCTGTACAAAGCAAAGCCTCATTAAACTTGCAGGTGAGCCCAAACCCAGGCTCACCCGGGGTGATTTGGTCTCTCTGGGCATCAGATCTTCACCTTTACCCGCAATTATGCAGAAGAAAAAGGTGTTTGAAGGTGCAACGCATCTGTCCACCCCCACAGCCAAGGCAGAAAGGGATGAAGGGGTCATCCCCGACCGAGTGGTTTGTATCTCGGTGCTCAACGTTCACAAGGTCTGTGCTGGGATATTGCGTCTGCATCCAGTGTTCCCATTTCAGCCGAGATGCCAGTGGGAGGGGACACCAAAAAAAAACCAGACAAATGGTGTTCAGAAGGCTCAAGGACATGTTTTGCCCAGCTTGCGCTTGAATCTATATGGCTGGCTTGCGAAATGAAGAGGTGTTTGGATTTTCAGAGTTATTTTCCTGGGCACCGGGTCTTGGTTGGGTGTGTTCTGCCCCAAAGAAGAAATAACAAGTAGTAATGTCTGGAAGATCAAGCCAGAAAATCTTTATAAATTTAGAAATTAGGAGGCATGTTGTAAGAGAGAGGGTGAGTAACCATTGAAAGAAGCCAGCGAGGGAAGTGGCAAGTCTTCTGTCTCCTCGTGTCTTTAAATCAAGACAGAGGGCCTTTCTGGGTGAGACCTTTTGGCTCCCAGTCCCAGGAGTAACGAAGTGCTATTGAACGACCTGTGATAGATGGGAGGTTGGATTAGATCATCTAATTCTCTTTTTATAGCCCTAAACTCTATAGAGACTTGTTGAATCGCTCTTCAAACCACCACCCTCGGCTCTGTTAGTGCCAAAACGGAGCCAAACAAGAAGCCTCTGGCCCCTGTTTTGGAGGGTTTCTACTGTACCGCGGGTTTTCACTGTGCCGATGTGTCCCAGGAGCATCCGCGTCCTTTGAATTCGCTGTGAAATCTGAGCTTGTGTGGGGTGTCGAAGCTTGAGCTTTGACACAGAATCGTAGAATCACAGGATGGTTTGGGTTGGAGGGGACCTTAGAGATCATCCCGTTCCAACCCCCTGCCACGGGCAGGGACACCTCCCACTAGGTTTGGAAAGTCTTGTAGATGGACAGCAGGGATGAGGACCACGCGCATGCGAGCACAGAGCATCCCAAATTATTGATCTGGAAAGGGTTTGCCACGTCTCTCCCCTTCAGCACCATTTAACACCGAAGCATTGCCGGGGCTTGGCTGCCTCGCCAGCAGATATTCGTAGCCCTGCAGCAGGAGGATTTCATCCACAAAGTAAGATATTGAATTGAAATTGAATTTTTCCCCCTCGTCAACCAGCTGCTAGAGCCTCCTGGATTACCCCGTGCATTCCTGACCCTTTTTGCAATGAGATGCGTGGCTTTAATTTTACAGAATTGCATCTGGAGGCTGGATAAAAGAGAGGTGTTAATTTAACGAGCAGATGGAGCAGGGATCGCACCGCGTGGTCGCAGAGAAACCCACCCAGGGCAGGGACAGTCCCCTGGGGAGCTCTGGGGCTCCGCTTGCACCCACGGGGGTTCTTGGCAGGTAGCAGCAGCTCGTGGCTTTGGTGCAGAAGCAACACAGCCCATCCTCTCCCTCCTCTCTCGTGACTCACATCTGCAAATATTTGGCAAATAAGGAGCGGAGCTCGTGACACTGTCCTCCAGGCCCCTGCTTCTCACCGCCTGCTCCCCATCAGAGCATCCCCTGCAGCCCTCGGCTGCGTCCCCGGCTGCGGAGGCACGGGGAGCGTGGAAGAGCCCGTTTCTGGTCTATTTTGACTCCGAATCGCAGAGCCAACGGCGTTAAAGGATGAGCCAGGGGAGGAGGGCACAGGGGTTGTGCTTCACGACTGTCTTCATACAGAGCGCGCTGCCCGCTCCGACGGGAGGAGGAAGCGATGTTTTTAATCGGTTTGGCTCAAAACAGTCGGATAGGAATTCCAGGCAAAAGCAAAGATCATCATCTGTGTGCAGTCCAGGCAAATCTCGAGCTCTGCTGCCGCTGCGAACCACTCCGGTACAAAGCATGGGTCCCACCCTTGTGGCTGCTGCCTCTGCTCGGAAAAAATTTTAAAAAAAAGGAAGAAAAGGAAATTAAATTTTGCAGGCAGCTGTTTGTGTCTGATCTCTGCTGAATTATTGAAAGTAATAACCTGACGTTGCCTCTGATGGGGCGAAGAGCCAGCGCCGGCATCTTTCTACTCTAAAATTGTCCAATAAGCAGATCTTAGAGGTAAACCTGCAAAAATTTCTTTCCTCTGCGTTTTTATTTCTGTGGTTGTTCGCTTGCTATAGGCGATTAGGAGTCACGCAGAGAAGCGGGGTGCTCCCTCGCCTTTGGGAGGCGTGGAAATTTTGGGAAAAGATCACAAAATCCACGAGAGGCGGTTATTAAACTCAGAGATGGTGCATGCACCATCTCCAGCCACGCTTTGGCTTTCAAGACACTGTGTGGTCCCTTATCTAAACCCACCATCTGCCAGGAACTCCTCCGGAGCTGCAGCTCTCGACACGAGATGGATGCAGCCGTGGGTCCGACGGGGAATAATGCCTGCCAGGATCCGGGGTCTCGCTGTGACAGCTGCGCTCCGTCCGACCGGGATCCATCTGGCCCAGGTTCCTGGCTTGGAAAGGAAAGTGTGGAGGAGCAGACGGAGCTCGCACGCTTTGGGACCAGATGTGCTCGTGCCGTTCCCCATCACCTTCAGGGAGGTTTGGTTTTTTTAAAAAATTTTTTGCAAAATTTCCCTGTAGAGCTCAGCACCATCCCATCATAGCATCAGTGCTCCGACAGCGTGGAGCCGCACAAATCCACAGCCAGGTCCTCGCTTCTTCCCCATCACTGGTCCAGATGCCACCACCACGTCTGCAGACGCTTGAGCATCTCGTGTGACACCTTCCCTGCGGTGGCGCTGGCTCGGCGGGTCCAACATCTCGGCGGCTGCTCAGCGCTCCCTAAGACAGATGTTTTTTCCCCGTGCTGGGAGAATTTTTTCCCCCTCGTACGCAGTCTCCAGCCACGCATCTTGCTTTGCCCCATCTGTGTTTCATAACCAGTTTCCCAGCCGCCGGGATCCCTGTGGATCCGGGCTGGTTTTATCCTGTTTTCTCTATTGTTTGTGCATCTTCTGCTCGGGGTTCTGCTCGGGGTCGTTGGTGGAGGGATGCAACCCCAGTCTTCTCCTTCCTGCCTGCTGCAGTTTTGTCTGGGGCTCTGCGGGTAGGTTCCCTGCCAGGCAGCATCCTTAGAGGAGGGAAGATGCCTCCCCACTAAATTCGGGGCTCAGGAGCATCTCTGAGCTCTCTCTGCAACATTAAAGCGCATTTTGACCCTGCCATCCCCTTTTAAAGCCCGCGATATTTTGCCGGAGGTGTTTTCAAGCAGAAAGGACAGATAAATATTTTTACATCTTGTTTTTAGGACTCACCCACTGCAGCCTTGCACGACCAGAAAGCCTCCGAGAGACTGGGGTGAAAGAACTGGGGTTTGAGACAGCCCCCGGAATATTTTTGGAGAAGTGAAGTTTCAGGCACAGGGGTTCCCCAGCTGAAATCACGCTGGAGGGTGGCTGGGGAAAAATATTCCTGCGGCTGCCCAAGCCCTGCAGACACACACTGACGGCTTGTTAAAGTCCTTGGCCAGCTGATGACTTCCCTCTTGAGGTTTCAGAGCTCTTCACTAAGTGCTGTGTCTTGTAATGGGAAACAATATTTGTTATTTTTTTAAAAAAATATTTATTTTAGGAGCGTAATTGGCTTCTCCAGCCAGCTGATGCCCTCAGAGCGCTCCGCCGGGCTGTGGACGTGGCTGCTGCTTGGAAAGAGGGTTTGTTATTAATAGTTTAAACTGAAGATGATGGAGGGATGTGGTGTGTGTTTGTTTGCTCTTTTGCTCCGTCCTCAGGAGTGGGGGCAAATGCTCCCGCCGGTGATTCCTGGAGAGGGAGGGGACGGGCTTGGCTCTTTGCTCGTGGTCGCAAATTCCTGCTGCCACGGGCTGGACTTCCCCTTCGATTCCATTTTTGGAATAGATTAATCCCCTCCATCTCCATCCCTTGATTTGCTCCAGGAAGGGATGCTATTGGGGGAAAAAAAAACCACACAAAAAACCTAAACTTTGCTGAGCACAGTGGTGTGAAAGGTGGGTGGGGGGAAACAGCTCAGCCAGGTAGATGACCTCTTGTTGAACGCTTCTTCCTGCGAGTTTGGGAGGCAGGAGCAGCACGGTTGGTGTTATAACTGAAGATGAAGCTGTGTTTGAGGAACCCAGCATCATCCAACGCGATGGAAACCTCCTTCCTCATCCTCGTTCGGTGGGAGCAGAGCTTTCCCCGGGTCTAAACACCCATCGCTGGGAAAAAGGTCCCGCATCCAGGCTGGAAATTGATGGCAGCAGAAGGTGGTTGGAAACTGGGGGTGTTCATGGCAGCTCCTGGTTTACGCCCCAGCTTTTGCTGGTTTTAATGGTGCGGGTGATGTCTGGGTGGAAAGTCAGGGAGGTCAGGAGAGGAAAGTGGGAGGAGAGTGTGTGTGTTACCTCCCCAGCGCCGCGGAAAGCTGGCTGGTGCTTCAGTGTTTTGTGTGGCCGTTCTCATTTCTGAAATGAAAAATGAAAAAAAAAAATCTGTAAAGAAGGGAAATGAAATGTTTGAGTATTACCATAATCCTGATTTTTTTGCCTATCTTGACGTTTCTTTTTCAATTGCAGGCTCCGACATCAAGCACACAAAGAGCTTTATGCCTACAAACAGGTGAGGGGATGCACAGTAAGTTGTCTTCTTCTTCCCTCCTGCTTCGTGCCAGATCCACGCTGGAGCAGTCACTCCTGCAGGTTCCTGTTGTGCTGCTCTCCTTGGGAGGCTTTTGATCTTCAAAGAGAAGTTGCAAAGCCCAGACAAACCTCTCTCCCTGCTGATTTAATTTATTTTGTGCCGATTCGCCCGCCCAGGAGCGTCTCTCCCCCGTCAGTCTGCAGGTCTCTGAATTTTCAGAGGAGGTCCCTGTGGTTATGGCTGTGCCAGCGCTGCCTTCCTCCTGTTCTGCCCGGGGGTGAGGACCTGCTGCGCTCCCTGGCTGTGCTGGCTTTACTGGGGGCTTCCAGTTCTCCGGGGGGGTCTCTCTTTATGGAGATTTTTCCTGCAAACGCTCGTGGCAGAAGCTGTGTCCTGACCCTGTTGCTTTCTCTTCCAGGTTATACTCAAGGAAAAGGTGAAGGAGCTGAACCTACATGAGGTGAGTAGGGCAAAAAACTCCCTCTCCCTCCCCTTCCTCCAGCTGGGGAGGGGATGGGGACAGGGGGACACTCGAATTTACCTCCTTCAGGAGCAAAACACACAGCCAGGAGTGCCAGCAGCGGGTTTGCTCTGCAGCCTCGCACCCATTACGGGGACGGTGGTCGGGGCAGGTTAACGTCTGCACCGGCAGCTCCGTCTCTTTTCTCTTTCAGAAAGTCTAATTCCTTGTTAACGCAGATGGTAAAAGCACATCTGCAAGGGGACCTGGGTTAAACCATCTCCCTCCTCCTCCTGGGTCCCCTTTAGTTTTTACTGCCTCGTTATTATTTATTGCATCATTATAATGATATTTAATTATAACAGATTATTATTTATTGCATTATTTTTATTGGGCTATTATTGCACTATTATTTATTGCACTATTATTTCTTTCATTATTATTTATTGCACTGTTATTATTTACTGCATTATTATTATTGACTGCCTTATTATTTTTATTATTTATTATTATCATCACTGGGATAAAAAGCCGTGGATAAAAGAGGAGGCAGATGCAGGCTGGGCTGTGTATAAACAGTGTCCCTGGGCGGTTACGTCCCCTCCAGCTCCACTCAGCTTCTCCACCGTCAGAGCCTGACAATATCCAGCCCATCTCTGCCGCCTGCGTTATTCGGGGAGAGAAAACTCTGCCGGGATTTAATTGAAATCAAAGATAAACACCCTCCCCAGCCTGCTGCCCCACGCTTGCAGCTCTGCAGAGAAGAGCTGGCTGGACGAGGCAGGCACGGGGGGTCTGCTTGGCTGTGTTAAGAGTTAAACCCCCTTTTGCCAGCCCCAAACCGTGGGGGTTCCTCTCAGCCTCAGGAGGAAGGCAGAGCTGGGTCCCTCTGTATTAACGAGGATTTCCAGAGGCTGAAACACATCTTGGAGTAAGGATGTGACCCTGTTCCACCTCTACCCACTCGTCCCTTCAGATTTCAAACCCATTAGCTGCCCTCTGCACCTTTCCAGGCTGGTTTGGGGCTGAGGGTCCCTCTTCACACCCATTTTTTCTGCTGAAGTTGAGCAGGAATCTGCCTGAACCCTGCTTCAACCAGGGGCTGGATTTATTGCCCCTAAAAACAACAATGCCCACCCGCATCCCAGCCCTGTGTCTGCTCCTCTCTTCAATCCGAGCTCCATTTGTTATATTTTTTAATTCCCTGGGCAGAGCAAGAGCCCGTCCCACATCTCATTCTCGCCCTCCACCAAATCCCAAGGGCAGCGGGGCAGCAGAGGGACAGAGCGGTCCCTCCTCGAGGCCCCTATTTCTGATCCACTCACATTAAATTGACTCGCAGCAGGATTTTTTGCTGGCACACGAACTTTAAAAGCACTTCCAAGGGTGAGAAGCTCATCACAGGAGGGATTTGGGAGCGCGGTGGAGCCGGGAAGGGCAGCGATAATGCTCCATCCTCCTCCTCCATCCCCTCTGGTCCCAGCTCTTGCTTTCGGGGAGGACGAGGGCTCCCTGGGATCTGGGAAAGGCTGGAAGGGTTTTGCTCCAGCTCCCTCTAAAATATCCCTTTTTGGGCATTTGGATTTTGGCATTTCCAGGCAGCGCTTCTGGAAAGCAGAGCATGGAGGGGGATGACGGATTTTGCAACATCCCAGGGCGGCTGCCAGGGCTTGCCTGGAGCCTCACGGAGGTGAAAGTCCCCCCGAGCTCTCTGGGTTTGTTTTTCCTCTTTTTTTTTTTCCATCACGCCACCTTTCCCAGGCTTTCACGGGGCTCGGGATGTGTGTGTTCCTCAGGGACTGACCCCAGCAGCTCCGCCAGCATTTCCTCGCTCAATAAAAAATGTCTGCGATGAGCTTTGGGTGGCTGGAGAGTAGCGCCGGGCTCCACATCCCGTGGGAATGCCGGGAGCCTCTCACGGCACTTGCCGGCCACCTGCCTCATCCCGAGGGATTTTGACAGTGGGGCTGGACTTTGTTTCGGATCCGGAGAATCCCAGGCTGGGGGTGGGTGGAGAAAACCAGACAGGAATATCCAAAATCCCCAGGAATATCCAAAATCCCCGGGAATATCCAAAATAGGTCAGGAATAACCAGCGACATGGGGGAAAAGGATTTCGGCTGGGTTTCTTGCCCGCTGGGAAAATAGCCACCGACGTTCCCAGCCCTGGGATGGAGATGTGCCCTTTGCCTTTTCCTCTTCCCAGAGTTATCCCTGTGGATGCTCGCAGGGACCGAGCAGTACCGTGGATCCATCCCCTTGCGCCCTGAAGCCTCCTGGCACGTCAAAACACGTCCCAGCCCTGTGGCTGTGGCTCTGGGGGGGCTTCGGGGTCCCCTCCACTGGCAAAGGGACACCCCAGCCCCAGCCTGTGCTCCCAAAGCCCCGGCAGTGAAATCAGGGAATGCTTTAGGGGGGATTTCACCCCTCTGGGATGCAGAAACCTCCCAAATAATTCTTCTGCAGCACAGGGGGGAGGGGAAAAAAAAAAAAAAAAAAGAAAAAAAAAAAAGAAGAAAAAAAGAAAAAGGTTCTTGGCCAGAACCAGAGGGTTTGTAGCCAAAGAGGAGTTTGCTTTCCTGGGTGCAGGGTGGTATTTCTCTCCCCACTGGCATCAGAAGCCAAATTCGCATTTTTTTTCTCCCAACCAAAGGCAGGGGCGAGGCGAGCGCTGGGGAGAAGATGGAAACTCACTTAGGGAGACAGTTTTTCGGTTTTTGGGGGTTTTTTTTCCCCACTTCCCAGCAGCTGACTGCCTTCTCTCCATCCTCTCCTGCCTTCCAGATCTGCGCCGTGTGCTTGGAGGAGTTCAAGCCCAAGGACGAGCTGGGGATCTGTCCCTGTAAACATGCCTTCCACAGAAAGTAAGTGTGGGCTGCCCCCAGTCCTGCCACAGAGCCCCGCGAGGCTCTGGGCGTGGGGTCTGGGGGTGCCGCCGCTCCCCCGCCGGGGGGTTTCTCCCACCCCAATTCCGGGGGAAGGACAGGAATGGCAGGAAAAGCCCCTTACCGAATGGATTGGGGCATTTGGAGGAGCTAAGGTGCTGTTGTGACCTGGCAAGAAACATTTCTCTCTCTATATATATATAGATTTATGTAGTCCAGAATGCATATGTACATTAATGTGTGCGTGTTTACATATAGATTATTTCTATAGATTTATAATAAATG
>NW_010139672.1:0-818 GCF_000699245.1 Pterocles gutturalis | reverse complement strand
GTCATCTTCAGAGGCTCACTTCAGTCTGCCGCTCACGTGTCTCTAACCATCCTCCTGCCCTCAACATCCAGCTCTTTCCTGTCCTTCCACAAGGCCCACTGGTAGGAGGTGGAATCCAGCTCTGTGAGAGTTTCTATGCTCCTGTGAATACTTCGAATTGACAAGCCTGGAGGGATTGCACTGGGGAGGGGGGCAGCGAAATCTCTCTTGGCCTTTGCAGGCTGCAGATAGCATCCTTCTATATAATACCTTATTATCTGCCTCTGCTTTCCAACGTCCCATGAGAAACCTTACCACCTCATCTCACAGCTCACCGGTAGAGAACTAGGGAGAAGGTATCTGGGGCATGTTGCTTGATTTTTAATTACCAGTAGGGCTATCAGCCCTTTTTAATCCTGTCCAGTTCAGGACAGCCTGTCCAGCAAGTGAGAGGTGTAATTTCTGGCACAAACTCATCCCAGATGGCGAATAACACCAGCAGTGAAGGCACAGCAACACAGCTTCCACCTTGTCTCCTCACCACTCCCTATACCAGGGCTGCCAGCAGTGGGTCCTCAGTGCTGCTGTTATTCTGTCTAGACTGTTAGTCTGGGAATCTCTGGATATGCTGCAGATGCTCCCCGTGGGCACAGGGACACTGGTCAGCCCAAACTGTGTGATACAAGACTCTCCATAGGGTGACTACAGTGGTCCCCTTTGGACCTTGAAATCTAATCTGGAGTCCTGTTGCATTGCAGAGGTTTAGCATCCCCCTGTGCAGGTGACTTCCACCATGCCTACGAGAGGGAGAGAAGTCCATGTGCCACTGAACTCCAGAG
>NW_010139671.1:0-1486 GCF_000699245.1 Pterocles gutturalis | reverse complement strand
TGAAGAGTCTGCAATAAAGAGGAGGAATGTTACATACAAAAATAAAACTCCTCCTTTCAGCGAAAATTGCCCTCCAAAATAATAAACAGCCTATTTTGTTTCCTACACCGAGCAGATTCAGATGGAAAGAGACCACCTCTGCTGACCCCAGGCCGACATGAAATCGTAAATCAGGTGCTTGGACACCAACTTTCATTAATGACTTTGAGCTGGCTAAACAACTTCAGCTAAAAAAGTAATTACAAAGTAATATTATCTCAGAAGCTTCTCGGCTCATCAGCATTCATCCCGAGAACCAAGCTCCTCCGAGAGTCACTATTCCAAAAAAACAAAACAAAACAAAACAAAACAAAACAAAAAGTCCGACGCGGGCTGGGAAAAGAAACCAAACCGACAACCAGATCCCTCCCTCACACCCGCTCTCTTAACCCGCTTATTCCAGCTCGGGCACTGTCGCCTGGCGGTGGATGTCACCGGAGGGGATTTCGTTAACCGAGAGGGCTGTTTGCAGGCTCCTCTCAGCTCCCTTCGGCGCTGTCCGGGTCCCTGCTTCACTGATCGATAATCACAGGGGATTCAGAGAGAATGAGATGGAGAAGCAACAAAAGGATACAGATGTTGCTTCTCCATTTTATTGTCTCTGCAGAGAGCCTGGATCCCGCGACATTACAGGACTCGGTTAACCTGCGGGGCTGTGCGGGAGAAATGAAGAGAGAAATGGAAAGAGGAAAAAAAAAACCAAACCCAGAAGACATTGAAACCTTAATCTTCGCGATGCTATTAAGCCGGCCCCGAGACCGTGGGTCTGGGATAGAAGTGGGACTGGCTTGTTCCCGGCCAAATCCCTGTCACATCCCCTGGCCCTAGGAGCAGAGCTCCTTTCGGGCGATGCTAGCGGCGTTGACAGGCCGGTACCTCACGGGCTCCCTTCCCACAGCTGTTTCTCGCTCTTTATCTCCTCCCTTAGCCCTCAGGGTAGAGTCTCAACCTTCAACTCCCTTTTCCCCATTTCCCTCTGCCTCTTTTTTAACTCGCAGAAAACACTGACACTTTCTACGTTACTTTTGGCCCGGTGCAGACTTTCGGTGACCTTCAAAACTCAGCTCGGAGCAGAACGAGGTTTTGGCCGCATTTTCCGGTGTTGCCTGACCCAAAGCTTCAGGAATGTGATAAGAAAGTTGAGTTCTGAACCGAGCTGCCGATAGTGAGGTCTCTTTAATTAGGGCGTTATCAGAGCCAGCCCTGATTAAAATGTGCTGAAAATAATTGAAAGTTGTACATCTGCTGGAGTACGGGGCCCGCTCGAGGCATCCAGTTGTTGGAGGAGCCCAGCTGGATGAAAGAGACAGGCGAACGAGGAGAGGAAAACTGGGCAGAGGTTTCAAAGCCTTAGTTCCCTAACCCCCACCCCATCCCAGACTTGGCAGTAGTGTCATCACAGAGCCAAGGTAGCGTCTTTCCCACGGTCGGAGGAACCGGCTAAAAA
>NW_010139670.1:0-459 GCF_000699245.1 Pterocles gutturalis | reverse complement strand
TGGGGTTGGACAATGACCCACCAGGAGGTTTTCCCCTCTGGAGAATGTTCCTACGGGGCTGGACGATGACCCACCAGGAGGTGTTCTCCTCTGGGGAACGTCCCTACGGGGCTGGACAATGACCCACCAGACTTTCGTTCCCCTTCCAGGTGCCCTGGTAGTGACCCACAGCATTGGTCAGCAGCATGGTGGCATGAACCTGCTTGTTCTGGAGGACGGCAGCATGGCACCAAAGCCCTACCAGTGCCCTGAGCGCGGGGAGACCTTCGGGCAGAGCTCCGGGTTCATCGCGCACCAACAGATCCGCACGGGTGAGCGACCCTTCCCTTGCAGCCACTGTGAGAGGAGCTTCAGCTACAGCTCCTCGTTGACTGTGCACCTCCTCACCCACACAGGCGAGAAGCCCTACATCTGCCCGCTTTGCGCCCGGGCCTTCAGAAGTAGCTCCAAATTGACCCA
>NW_010139669.1:14833-15476 GCF_000699245.1 Pterocles gutturalis | reverse complement strand
CTCTAACATTCTGTGATTCTGTGACTTGGAGTCTGCAATCAGTGTTTTTCTAAAGCAAACATTGTGTGCTTGGGGGAATAACTTGTTTTGCAACATTTCCACACCAACAAGTACTACACTATATAAAAATGCTTTTCTTGTTGTGTTTTTTTCTGTTTATCAAATCAGTGTCTCTACAGACTGCAGAAATTCAAAATTTAGATAAATTCACATGCCAAATTTGTCCTCCTTCCATTTCACATAAACGCATTGCTTGATTTGGAGGGTTGGAGGAGACCCTTTGTGTTTGCATGTGGGACTTGCTATGGAGCTCATGTATGCACTACCTGAAGTTTCGTTAGTAGTTTGAGTCTGTCATCTGTCTGAAATTACGCTTTCCTGGGGCCACTGAGCCATCACAGCAAGACTAACCTAGGAAAGACTTGTGTTTCTGCCACTGTGGTCTCTGCTGCCTGTTGGAGAGAGGGCTGTTAAAACAGGTCGAGACTCTGCAGCTGGGTGTTGTGTGTCAATCTGACTTGTGCTTAGTTGCACATGGCTTACAAGGTTTTTTAGGATGGGACTGATGCGTTTCACTGTTTTTCCTGTTCTTTTTCAAATGAAAAACTAATTCCTCATGTGAAAAGGGATACTTCCACAGACA
>NW_010139669.1:614-14802 GCF_000699245.1 Pterocles gutturalis | reverse complement strand
ACCCTTCCCCCCCCCCACCCCCCCGTCCTTCCCCCCCAAGACATTTGAACACTGACAGTATTTCCACATCATTTACTCAGGTAACCTGTTGGGTACTGTTCTTTATGTCAAGAACAACTAGATGGGGTTTCTTAGAGAGACATACTTGTTCTGGCTGTTCAGCTTCCACCAGTGTGGCAAGCTCCCTTCCTGATACCACTTTCTCTCCTGCCTCTGGCAGTTTGGAGCCAGGCCAAGGGCAGGGGGATAAAATAAGGCATCCCTGTGACGATCAGCCTGGACTTTGTTAGCGTGTGCCCACACTCAGTGTGTTATCTTGCAGAGTAACCCTTGAGTTTGTGGTTGATACCCAATGCTAAATCTTAATGTCTCTGCAAACAAAACAGATGGCAAAACAAAGCCTGTTCTGATTGCAAAGGTTGGGGGCTGTCATGAAACACAGGCACATGTGCTGCTGTTGCCTCTTGGGCTGTTGCTGAAGACTTTCTAACTACTTTTTCCCCCACCTTAGAAGTGCTGAGTAAACAGGACTAGGCTGCTGCCGGGTGCCCAGCAGCCTGTGACCGCCACAGGGCTGTGCCGCTGCTCCCCAGGCTTCAGAGCGGGTTTCCTGAGCAGCATGTTGCCTTGTGTACTCTAATCACTGATTAACCCACATAAGGTACAGATGGAATATAATGGATGAAAACAACAAATAGTATCTGTGCTGCCATCTTGTGATCCAGAATTTTATAACACCTTTAAGATTATTTTGTAAATATGGCAGTGTTGCCATGGCAGCAGAAATCTGGTGTGGAAAAATGCTGGTGAAATGATTTATTGCTGGTCTAGCATACTGTACAGGGCGGGCAAGTCATCACTGCTTCTTGCTTCTATTCATCTGAACTGATTATGAAATGTGTCAGAAGGACTTTGATCAGGAAAATGAATGTTACAACAAACTTCATGCAGGTGTGCACAACTCAACAAAATGCAGTAATGCACAGTGAGATCCATGTTATTTTAATACTTATGTGTGAAGAATCCATACATGAATGTTTCTTAGTTTCCAGTGTAGCTCTCACTGAAAGTCAGTATCTTCCCTCGTGAAACTGTAATCATAAAAATAAGTTGAGATGCTGTTAAATCTAACACTAGCTGGAGACTCAGAGGTATGCAACTTAGAATTTGAACTAACTTATAGAAGGGTAAAAAAAAATAGAGCACTATTACTTAATACAAAATCTCATGCTAAGGGATTTGATCCTCATTTCATGTGCTGAAGTTCTGAGATCTTGTGTAGGCAAGAAAGTCAGTGTCCTCCATGATGTTGCCTTTAAATTACTTGTATGCCACATAAGAGAAGTCATGAGTGGAATGACCTGCATCATGCCTTTCCCACGCTGCGCCAGTGACCCACAATCACAGAATGTCAGCTTTTGCACAAAGTGTGTTTTTAGGATGTTAAAACTTGAGATTCAGTAGACACTGACACAGGAGTTTGAATCTAGAGCCTCAAATTTAGGAGACTGTGTTTCCAGGGTGTCTTGCTCCAGGACTAGTTGGCAGCACAGGGCTGCAGCTCTGACTTGAGACAGGGCTCCCAACTGTAAGGCAGATTTGGGGCTGAATGCACAAGAATGTGAGAAAAAAAGGTCTGAAGGAAGTAGTTTTCTCAAGCTGCCTGCTCTGTGACTGTTCTCCACAACTTCTAAGTGGAGCTTCCAAGCTTGTGCAGTTTTTTTATACAACCCATACTTCTCACTGTGATGCTGTTCAAATTGTCTGTATCTGTTTTCATGGAATGGCTGGAAGCTTTGTATGCTTTTGTTCTGGAAATGCATGGAAGTAACATGTAGCTGTTTGTGAAACAAAGCTTTTCTAAGGTTCTGGCTTTAGGAGATGGATCATGCTAAAGCTTCCAGTATAATGAGGACAAATTCCAAAGCTAATACAGTCTTTCCTTATAAACAAATTAATACCACCACCACCACTCCTGCCAAGCAATGGACCTAGTTTGATTCTGCCACTCTCACCCTCCTTTTTAAGCAATATTTATGGGACTGCTGGTGGAAAAATAATTTTTTTTGCATTAAAAAGCAAAAGTGAATGAAGAGTTAAGAGCTAAGATTTCTTAACAAACCTTTAGATTCAGAAGCTAGAAACATTACAATGTGGAACTCTAAATGGTGAGTTCTTGTGCTTCAGACTATTGCATATTTCTAGGTATCTTCAAATAAAGGTTTTGCCTTAAAAATAAACCCACCACTTCACAGACATTTGAAGTTAGAATCTAACATTTTGCTTTGGGACTGATTGTGGTTACTCTTGTTTTCTAGTAACTATTTTTTTCACCCATTCTTGGGAATGAGATGACTGCATTGTAATCTCTGGGTTAACAGTCTGTTTCACTTCCTTACACTAGGTGTGTGCTGAACCAGACTGAAACTGTGCTTGTGAGCCAGGGTGGTAGTAAATGGCTGGCAACTTATCTTTGCCTTGTCTTCACTATACCTTTTTCATGGAAGCATCCAGCATTCTGAGTTTTGGCTCTGGAGTCCTGTCTTTGCTTATCCAAAGGTCTGCTTCCCAGGAGGTGAAAACCTGGTGCCTTTGGATTCACATCTGGGAGCATAAATCCAAAAGGGCAGGGCAGTGCAAGTGCAAATTTTGCTGCAGTATCCGATGTGTGCTAGATGTGATGGGCTTTGGGTGGGTTACACGATATATTTTCTTTTCTCTGCTGAATGCTGGCTGCAGCATTTCCAGTCCCTTTGCCAGCAGTGTGTGCTTTGCTGACCACACAGACTGTCAATGACAACTTCATAACTGGTTAAGTTCATAGTGCAACACTGATGCTTCCAGTTCTCTTGACCTCTGCCTTGAATAAGATTCAGGGTGGTGTTGTTTTGTTTTGGGGTTTTTTTGCTTTTAAAGTGCAAGCCTGAGATCATTATACTGCTGCTGTTTTGAGTGGTCAGATGTGGAAACTGGAATCTCTTGGTGAGCAGCATGCTGTTTACTGCTTGTGGGTCTGGCACAGAAGTCATCATTGTTATCTTGCCAGAAATTCACTGCTGAACTGCTCTGCTTCGGATTGCCATGAATCAAAACAGAATTGAGAAAAGCAAAAGGAAACTATACCTCAGTATTCACTCCTGGCAGGCTTTCCGATACTATGTGTTTGGATTCAAGTTTTGGTGATTTATTTCTGTTGATGAGGTCTGGATTTGGGTTTTTGTCTAAGGCAAATTCTTCATTTCTGTGCTGGCAAGCACTGTAGTATAATGAAAATAAAAGCAGGCTATATTTATGCATACTGGTGTATGATCCCAAGTATCTCTCTCCACAAATACACGTTTGGATCCAAATGATAAGACTAAAACTACTATGGGTATCTCTGCAGGGCTGTTCCAATGATCGTTAATTTTTGATGGTGCTACTTAGGACTTCAAGGACATTGCATGTTTTGGTTTGCTTCCTGAGATGGCCTTTTGTCCCTCCACCATGAAGTGGGGTTTGGGTTTAGCTGTAGTAAGTGATCAAGTCAACAATCACGTTCACCACTGTGGTAGTTTTTCATGGCATACATCTGTAGGTTAAAGTTGTTAGAAACACAGTATTAGTTATGGGATTGCATTGTAGAAGAATAAATGGCAGAAATGCACATTTGATAGGTATAGTAGTCTTATCCCACAAGATTCATAGTGAAGAAAAATGTACTGTCTAATGTTGAGTTATAGGCTCTTCCTCTCGTACAGCCATGGTATTAACTAGTTTTTGTGGAAAACAGTTTCTGCAACAGACTTAAATCAGATACTGATGCTGCAGTACTGTATGCTCAGGAAAACAGTGGGTGAGCCAAAGGCAATGCTGTTTTTTTAGCCCTAAAGAAAAATAAATTGCTTCAAATGCACCTATAAATCCTTCTTGTCAGGTGGGTATTCTTCGTCTCGCTTACAGAGAGAATTAAAAGGGTTTCTGGTTTTTCTTTCAGCCCAGTCTACTCCTGCTGTGGGCACCATGTTGTGTAATAACTTTAATAAACTCACTGAACTGTATCTTAAAATGCAGAACTTCACAACCTTAAAGTAATGCTTCTTTGTGTTTAAAACCATAATTCCCGTTTAACTGAATCACTGTAAAGGAAGGAAAACTATTGTAATTGCAAGCATTGGGGAGAAAAGTGCTACAGATGTCTCAATAAATACTAGAGGAGAGAGAAACAGATTTGGGCAGCTGTGTGCATAACTAAAACTTAGAGTTGTTTGTATATTTGCAGGATTTCATGCAAATCCTCAGGCTTTTCCTTCATCTGGTTAAACATGTGCAAAATGGAATAAATCCTTTCACAGTAGATCTTGTTGTAGCTAAGATCAGCAACCTCTAGACATTGGTAAAATTCATCTGCAATGTAATACAGCTGTAGCTGCATTCTGAGTCTTTGAGACTGATTCCTAAAGGTTGTAAGTTACAGTTGCTCTATTGCAGACCTGAGAGTTTTTCTAGAATGGATATCACTTACAGATTTTTAGCTATAAATGGAAAGAAACTCCTTGCATCTTTCGGGCCTGCTTCATTTCCTTCTTCTATTTTTTCTTTTTTGTCCACTGAGTTTTGTCCACAGTTTCCTGTTTGTTCCACAGTGTATTGTATTTACCCACTAGAGAGAGTGGTGTCTGTGTCCAGAACAGGATGGTTCCAGATTAATCTTAAAGGCTCATCATGACTCTGTCAACAAAGCCAAACCAGTTTTGCTGTTGTTGAATAACAGGAGGTCTGAAAAGTTGAGGAGTAGCTTTCATCTTGGATGAGCATCTCATTTAGAGCTTAAGGAATTACTCCATTTTAGACGGACCCCTTTATAAAACCAGATCCAACCCACCCAAATGTATCCTTTCCTCTGTCTCCCAAAAACAGTGGCAAGTTATAAATAGTGAGGTCTTCATGTCACAAGAACAGGAGTTTGGAGTGTTATAAATTAAACCTAGACCTGCTCTGAAGGTTGCTGTTCTCTCCTAGCATTGTGCCCAGGTCGCTATTAGCCCTTCCTTCTTAGCACTAGGGGATGCCTTGCTAATGGACGTTCAGCTATAAAGCGTTTAGATGCAATACCTGGTCTGGTGCTGTTTCTGCTATTGAACCTTGGTTGTGTGGTGAAGCAAAGCCTGAGAAATAGCTGCTTGTGATGGAAGGGCAAATAGCAGGGCTTGGCTGGCTTTGGGGAGGAGCTTCTGCATCTGCTGGTTTTGGGTCAGTCACCTGAGAATCAAGCCAGAGGAAAGTTGCCTCTAGTAAACTTTTGCACCCAAAGAACAGAAAGCAATTTTTGAGGGGATTGTGTATCTTCAAAGGTGGTTCCAAGGTAATCTTTTTTTGGTGCCTTGTACTGAAGAGGTTAGAAAAATGCTTTCCTAAGAAAAGTGACAATTAGAAGTGTAAACGATCCAGTGCCATGTACCACATGCTGCTGTCAGGGTATATGGTTCATCTCAATGGAGATGGTCCGGTAGACAATAGGATCAGCTTCAGCTTGTGGTGAATACCTCCTGTGGCTCAGCAAGCTCCTCCTGCTATCCATACAACTGTTTTCTGGAAGACACATTTTAGGAAATAAATTCTATAGAAAGAGCTAACTGGCTCAGGTGAAACCCACATTTGCTAGGACTACACATTCTTTATTTCTTCTTCCTTGTCTAATGTTTTGGAGAAGACAAATGTGACATTTTTTGCCTTAGTGTGTGTATCTATTTAGTCTGTAAAATGTCATTAATAAGGATGACTTTTGGGACCCTTGGCATGGACACATAACACATGAACACACAAGGCAGGACAGAGCAGAGAAACTTGTCAGGGATATGATTCTCCTCATCGAAGCAGCTTTTATACTGTAAAATGCATTTCTCCTAATGACGCTCGTTCCATGCAGCTTTGTGTGATATTGTCCCAGATTTATGGCTAGTGGTTTCCTGAAGAGCTATTTGGGTAGTCTGTGCTTCAGTGAAACAACTTTCACATGTCCTGTAACAAATCCAAAAGTGTAGTGGAGTAGGTAATTTATCTTGAGTTTCAATGTGAAACAAAATGATGTAGTGAGCTTTTTTCTTCTCTGTGGTGGGGGAAAAAAACTGGATCATTTTCAACTTGGATCCCAGCTTTCTGGTTTCTGAAGTCAACCCTGTGGAGCTGATTTGTAATGCTGCCTCACGCAGCATACAGCAATGCTGCCTTAGTGACAGTAACGAAAATGAACTAATGTCTTCAGCTTTCTTCTCTTCCATTTGTAATGCTGTTAATGCCCTTCTAACAACAGCAGAGATTGCCTAAATGTAAAAAATATAGGGAAGGAACCAACCAGATTTATAACTCTTGTAATGTGTGTTAGGTACTAGAAATAAGAATAATATCACAGGACCAAAACACTTAGACCACCAATGTAAGGAACTTGTGGTTCACTGATGAGAACACTAACCTTTTTCAGGAGAGCTTTGGTGATAGTTTTTCTTGGTTACTCAGTATAAATGCACAGGATAGTATGGTTTTATGTCTGTTACTGGCATTCTGAACTGGCTATATATTTAATAATTACTGTTTTCTATCTAGTATCATATCTATCATATCTAAGTCTTTTAAAAGTAACTAGTTTACCACCTTTAAGGATTTAGTCACTGACTAGTCACTCCAGACCCCACCTGGAGTACTGTGTCCAGCTCTGGGCCCCCCAGTGCAAGAAGGATGTCAGGCTGTTGGAGTGGGTCCAGAGAAGGGCCGCAAAGATGGTCAGAGGGCTGGAGCACCTCCAATGTGAGAACAGGCTGAGAGAGCTGGGGTGGTTCAGCCTGGAGACGAGAAGACTCCGGGGGGATGTTATAGCAGCCTTCCAGTACCTGAAGGGGGCCTACAGGAGAGATGGGGAGGGGCTTTTTACAAGGGCATGTAGTGACAGGACGAGGGGTAATGGCTTTAAACTGGAAGAGGCCAGATTTAGACTAGACATTAGAAAAATTCTTTAATGTGGGGGTAGTGAGGCACTGGAACAGGTTGCCCAGGGAAGCTGTGGATGCCCCATCCCTGAAGGTGTTCAAGGCCAGGCTGGATGAGGCTTTGAGCAACCTGGTCTAGTGGGAGGTGTCCCTGTCTGTGGCAGGTGGGTTGGAACCAGATGATCTTTAAGGTCCCTTCCAACCCAAACCATTCTGTGATTCTATGACTAGAAGCCATCTTCTCTCATGGGTGGTGGGAATGTTTCAGCCAAGTCACTGCCAAGCAGACCTCAAATGCATAAAGTAGCTTGGACTCTTTCAACAAAGAGCTTCACTCCGTCCTGCAGCACCTGCACCGCATGTTTCACAGGGGAAGGTGGAGAGCTGCCGCATATTGTGGGAGGAGGATGAGCTGCAGAAGTGCTGTGGAGATGAGCATTGCTGCAAGCTTGGGTTGCAGCACACCGTGGCTGTGGGAACCAGTCTTGCTCAGCACATTGCTGGCCTCTATGCCCTTGGGGTTCAGGCCTAGCATAGAGGTTTTTTAATGCAAACATCAATACAACATAGCACTCTCACGTTTTAAATTGTTGTCTATTTAAAAGGCCAGTGCTCTTTAAAAGGTCTGACTGTTTTAACACAGCAATGTGAAAACACAAAATAAATGAGACCCCCTAGGGGATGTGTACTTCAAAGCATGTTGTTTGGTTATTGATGGGTCATGACCATGCAGTGCAGATATGATTCTCTCTAGTCATTTTGATCTGCCACGTGAAAGAATGAGTTTTCTCCTTAGCCTGCATCCTTTTCTCTTGATAATTATTAATATGTTGTGGCAGTGGGTGAAAGATGTCACTTCTGATCTATTAACGTCACAAATACTAAAGTTTTTCAAATGGTGTCTCCGTAGGTGGATGGAAGTCTGCTTGGAAGAAGAGCTGCCCCCAACTACAGAGCTGGAAGAAGGCTTAAGAAATGGTGTTTACCTTGCCAAGCTTGCAAAATTTTTTGCTCCTAATGTTGTGTCAGACAAAAAGATCTATGATGTGGAGCAGGCACGCTATAAGGTAATAATTTTTTCAGTTCTCTCACTGACAAGACAAAAATCTAATGTCTCAAAAAAAAAAAAAATCCAATGTCTGTCTTCCAACTCTTAAAAATGCCCGAGCATGGCTGGTTAATTTTCTGCATGTCTTTCATAAGGCTGATGGGACTAGATAGAAGACACACAGCACTAAGAAACCAGCATGATAAGTTAGAAATATTTTACCCTTAGAAAAACTATGTTAGTGTCACTTAATGTTTTTAAAGCTGAACAAATTACACTTCTGGCTCCACGGAAAACATGAGCTTTACCATTTATACAATTATTCCTCACTAGGAATAGGAGCCAAAAGCAATTCAATAATTAAACTTTATAACTATTCTGAACTTTGCTCATCTTGTTTGGGAGAACATTCACATCATTAGATCTGTGTGTTTATTTTACTAAATTTAACATGGAGAAGCAAAAAAACCAAGCTACCAGTAACTAAGCTTAGCTTGCCATGTGTGCAAGCTGTTAATTAACTCTGAGATGCTGAATAATACAGAAATATGTATGCATATGTAGTAGCCCCAGTATGGAATGTATTACCTCAATATGTAGAGGGGGCAGAAAAAAAACTGAAATAGGCATTTTAAAGGTGTAGTCATTGGCTGTTGTTTGAGAGTTGAGAAATTAAGCTGTTCTAGGTCCACATGGTTAAGAGAATGATGATTAGGAGTCCTGGTTACCTTTAAATGCTTCTCTTGAAAATCTCCAAAACTTGAGTTCAGGCTTCCTTCTTCCTTTACCCTGACTCTTTTAAAAATTAGAAAAAATTAAAACACTTCACTTGTAGCTGCTGCTTGTGTAGGCTGTAGGGGGGGTCAGGTATTCAGGTAGATCTGAACAGTGACTAAGAGCTTTTTATCTGTTTTCCTTCAGAGTAGTGCTAAGCAGTGTTAGCAATTCTTTATTTTGGAGGTACTGTTTCCTGGTATTTAACAGCCAGCCTTTACTCCCAAAGACTACTGAAGGGCTGTACAAGTGTCCATTTCAGTCACAGTCAAACCAGACATGTACAAATCTGGCTTATGTTATGTAAAAGAATGAGCTGGACAGCATGGAGCTGTTGATGTGTCAGGATACTTCACTAGCAGGACTGTGGTTCTGGTGCTTTTGTGTCCAGGTTCAGACAAAGGAAAATTCTCTGAATTTGAGTTTAGGATATAAAGTTGAGAAGCAACAGGAGGATCAATAATTAGAGAATTTGCTTTACATTATTTTAATCATCCTTTCCTTCTATGTTTTTAATAGAAATCAGGTCTTCATTTTCGGCACACTGACAACACTGTGCAGTGGTTAAGAGCAATGGAGTCCATTGGTCTACCTAAGGTAAGCCTTAAAATTTTAGCAAAGAAACTGGCTCAATGCACTGACTCACTGAGATCCCCTTTCCTCTGCTTGAGTATAAATAATTGCTTATAGTAAGTCTATGGGGAAGGGTAGTTCAGGAAACAGATCTCAGGAGAAAGTAATGCTGAAAACACTGACACTGTTGGTTATGTGCTACTGCTGCCTGAGTGTGTGGGATGAGTCTACTGTGGATGACAAGTGCTGTGACTGGAAATGCCCAGGGTGTTTCTCCCATGGGAAGTTAAATAGAAACACTAGCAATGTTTTAGCCTTATCTTATTGCTAGTACAGTCTCAGTGGGATCTTGGAAGTAATATAGTTTAAAATAGAAGACTTAAATATTTGCTTCTTTTAGGTTGCCACCTCTCATTGTGTCTCTTGCTGCCTCTTCTTCTTAATGTATATGCTAGTTTCTCTGCCTCTGCCCTGTTTCCAGACTGTCCTTGAATGCTCCACTGCATCTATGTGGCTATACTGCTGCTCCTGTTCTGCCAGAGGCTTTCTTGGGTCGCCTCTCATATACCTTCATCCTTGCTGGTCTTTGCTTATCACCTCCCCCCTCTGCTGCTGTTTCTGGGCACCAGAGTCTTTTTCAGATTAAAATCCTTGAAGAAAGGCCTATGTGGAAACATCTACTTTGCTTGTTTGGACATTTAGGCACCTGCATGCAGCCTGGGGGGAGTACTCCCTTGCCCAGGCTGGCCAGCAGCAGCCCTGGGGTGCCTGGGGGGTGCAACCCAGCGCTACCCTGTGTGCCATGGGGTCTGGCACAGCAGAGGTGCCCAGATGGCTGCCTGAAGGTCTGCAGGAGCTGGTGGCAAGTCGCTGCGAGCAAACTCACTGCAGGTGCCTGTAAGCAGAAAAGGGCACCCACAACTGCCATCAGGAATCCCATAAGGATGAGGAGGATTCTGCCTGTCCCACATAAGGCTTCTTTGTCTAACTGGAGTCCTTCATTCAGCTGGCTGATTTCCACCCTGCCATCCCTCCTCCAAAAGGCTTTGGTTCTGTAGTGGAGGAAGTCTATGGCCAAAAGCTTTCCCAAGTGTCCCCCGCAAAGCTGCTGTGAGAGAATGATTAAGAGGGCACTGTGCTCTGAACTTACTTGGTCTTGTCCTATTTACTGTGTGATGGCACAGCCCTGAGTGACTGACCTGGGCTTGAAGCACACTGCCAACTCTCACAGTTAGCTAAGTCTTTTATTTTATTTTTGTGGAGAAACAGTGTTTAGTGACTGGGACCAAGGCCAGGAACAAATTAGTGGTCAAATCAAAATTGGAACTTCTGATGTGACTTTTTGGCTAAATTGCTTAATATTCCTCTATCTGAATATCTTTCTCTGTAAATGATGTATTTACACAGTTGGGGGTGCTGGCAATTAGAATTCTGCCTTTTTAAACCATACTTGGTAGGTTTGGTTCGCAGTGAGGCTTTGCAAATTGGAACTGTGTCCCAGGCTTTGGGTATCTGTAGGAGGACAAGCCCTGTTGGCTGAGCTTGTGACAAAGGACCTTTTCTAAAAATTTTACTGAAATGCTGTCTGCTTATCTTCCTTTTTTTCTCCTCTTATGCAGTAGCTTTTGTGCTTTAGTAAACTCTTCCTTATGAAAACTACTGATAAAATAACATCAGAAGAGACTTGATTCATAACTGTATAGAACTAACAGCTGAACTTCTGTAAGTCTAAGGTATGGTTCTGCAGAGAGCTCATTTTAGCCACTTTTGTGCTCAGTGCTGTGTCTTGTCCTTTAACTGGGTGTTCTTTGTTTTTTAGATCTTTTATCCTGAGACTACAGATGTCTACGATAGGAAAAACATCCCTAGAATGATATATTGCATTCATGCTCTAAGGTAACTGGTGATGGGAGTAAAAGTTAAACTAACTGCCGAATCTAGGAGTGTTAGTCTTGAATGATTTTAGGGTAACCAGTATTTCAAAATGTGTCAGAATTTACAAGTTCATTACTTTAGGTTGGAAACGTAAGTCCAACTTTGTCAGTGATTGGGCAAGTTATTTTCAAAGTAGAAATGAAGGACTATTGAATTAAGCAGAGACATCTTTCTCAATGAGTACACCACCTCACGAAGTGCACATGTAATTTCAACATGCATACTGCAACAGACCAAATAAATGAACCAAAACTTAATAAAATATTAGTATAACCACAAGGCAGAGGTGCTAACCAGAGTGAAAATTATGATGAACTGTCCCAAAAGAAGAGCGAGTAATTACTGTATTCTGAGATCATTCATGTGAAAATTAACATTTTCCAAGCTTTTAAAGTTCAGAGCAACTTGATTTTGAATGTAAAGTCAGGAA
Source organism: Pterocles gutturalis (assembly GCF_000699245.1). NCBI lineage: Eukaryota > Metazoa > Chordata > Aves > Pterocliformes > Pteroclidae > Pterocles > Pterocles gutturalis. Next base: position 3,080 of record NW_010139669.1, on the reverse strand, counting down.
GATTTTTGACCACACCATTGAAGGTAGAGCTTAAGATTTTTTTATATCCTGCCTTAATGATTTTCTTGATACTTAGTACTAAAAGTATTGAACATCTGCCTCTTTCTGTGTCTAGAGTGAGGGGAAGTGAGTTGGCAGATCTACTCTTGTGGCTCTTCCAGCTCATTTCCTGCACATTGAGACCTTTTCCTTTCTTTACTTCCTTGCATAGTAGGCTTGTAGAGAATGTAATTAACTTATGCCCTAAACTCTCTTCTACGTTCCTAACAGTGTTCAAAAGCACATCAGCTCCAGGGCTATAGGTCAGAAACTATGCAATACATGCTGTAATTGAAACTTTTAAAGGTCTAATCCTTGAAATGATGTCCCCATTTTTGCACTGTATGTGCACTCACTGCCAGTAAACAGGGCATACCATCAAAGTTTATAATATTTTTTTCAAGTGCTAGGTGTTTCAGTTGATAGCTCTGGATTTTTTTTTGTCACCTTTGATAAGTGTTATCACGTGACATTATTACGCCTGGTGTAATATGAACTGGATGCTGTCATCAGGAGTCTTTGAGCGTAGCTTTCGCCTAAGAGTTAGTGGTGTGGTGTGCTCTGTTCTGTCAGTGAGTATCTTGTGTAAGTTTGAAACGGTTTCCTGAAGTCGATGTGTGGGGCTCTAATGTTAACTGCCTCAGGCTGGCACTGTGGGCTGCGTGCCCCTCTGGCCACATTATGGGCCAGCTCAGATGTTTTGCAGGAGGTGGAAGAACACAAAGGTTTTCCAGTATTTGCTTTCTCACGTATGGAGGAGGACTTTTATCAACTGTGGATCTGAATGCTACATGAACAATAAGCCTGTCTGTTAGATATCTTCTTAAGACCTGCCTAATCACTGCAATGGCAAAAACTCAAATTTTGTCTTGAACTGAATTTTGCAATGGGTTGACCTTTGGTAGAAGTTTCCCTTTCTCCTTCTTGACATGCCCCGAGATTTGTGACAATATCAGAATTAGTCTGTGTTGTCTCAGCATTTGTTTCAAAGTCTGTCATGTTTAAAGTACTTTTCCATGCTCAGCTATTATTTTAGACATGGCTTCTGTATCAAATGTGTCATGGCACACTGAAGTGGAACAGGCCTGCAATTCTTTTGCTTATGATGCCTTCCCATGGAAGTGTAGGGCCCTGAGCTTGCATCCCATACAGGATGTGAGAATTAAAGAAACAGTTTTCTTCTTCATTTATTTACTAGAATCATAGAATGGCCTGGGTTGAAAAGGACCTTAAAGATCATCTAGTTTCAACCCCCTGCTGTGGGCAGGGTTGCCAACCACTAGAGCAGGCTGCCCAGGGCCCCATCCAGCCTGGCCTTGGACACCTCCAGGGATGGGGCATCCACAGCTTCCCTGGGCAAAAGATTTCCAAAAATTTCCGTACCTTTTCCTAAAATGTATGTTGTAAGTCCTTCACTTAGCATAGATTCCAGAAGGAATTCCTAAGGCATGTGGAAAACAAGCAGGTGATTAGTGATAACCAACACAGCTTTACCAAGGGAAAATTGTTCCTGACAAATTTGGTGGCCTTCTACAACAGGGCCACAGCACTGGCGGATAGAGGAAGGGCAACTGACATCATCTACCTGGACTTGTGCAAAGCCTTTGGCACTGTCCCACGTGACATCCTTGTCTCTAAGTCGGAGGGTCATGGATTTGATGAAAGGACCACTTGCTGGATAAGGAATTGGCTAGACGGCCACACTCAGAGTTGTGGTCAATGGCTCAATGTCCAAGTGGAGACCAGTGACAAGTGGTGTTCCGCAGGGGTCGGTAGTGAGACCAGTGTTGTTTAATGTCTTTGTCAGAGACATGGACAGTGGGATCAAGTGCGCCTTCAGCAAGTTTGCCAATGACACCAAGCTGTGTGGTGTGGTGGACACGCTGGAGGGAAGGGATGCCATCCAGAGGGACCTCGACAGGTTTGAGAGGTGGGCCCATGGAAACCTCATGAAATTTAACAAGGCCAAGTGCAAGGTCCTGCACGTGGGTCAAGGCAATCCCAAGCACAAATACAGGCTGGGTGGAGAATGGATTGAGAGCAGCCCTGAGGAGAAGGATGTTGGGATATTGGTTGATGAGGAGCTCAACATGAGCCGGCAGTGTGCGCTTGCAGCCCAGAAAGCCAGTCGTGTCCTGGGCTGCATAAAAAAAAGTGTGACCAGCAGGTCAAAGGAAGTGATTCTCCCCCTCTACTCTGCTTTTGTGAGATGCCACCTGGAGTACTGTGTTCAGCTGTGGGGCCCCCAAGATAAAAAAGACTGGGACCTATTGGAGAGAGTCCAGAGGAGAGCCACAAAGATGGTCAGAGGGCTGGAACACCTCCCCTGTGAGGACAGGCTGAGAGCGTTGGGGTTGTTCAGCCTGGAGAAGAGAAGGCTCCAGAGGGACCCTACAGCAGCATTCAGTACCTGAAGGGGGCTACAGG
>NW_010139669.1:0-598 GCF_000699245.1 Pterocles gutturalis | reverse complement strand
GCAGGGGCAGGACGAGGGGGAAGGGGGTTCAGCTGCAAGAGGGGAGAGGGAGATGAGATGTGAGGAAGAAATGTTTTTCTGTGCGGGGGGTGAGGCAGTGGCCCAGGTTGCCCAGAGAAGCTGTGGATGCCCCGTCCCTGGAGGGGTTCAAGGCCAGGCTGGATCAGGCTTTGAGCAACCTGGGCTAGTGGGAGGTGTCCCTGCCCATGGCAGGGGAGTTGGAACTCGATGATCTCTAAGGTCCTTTCCAACCCAAACCATTCTATGGTTCTATTAATATTTCAAATCAAATTCCAGTGTCAGTATTTAATGGCCCATAGCTTCCATTGAAAGCAGTCTGGGAAATAACAGAATTAAGGACAAGGCACTTGCTTGTCCAGCAGCGTTCCCAGTTGAGTTAGCATCAGAGGTACACTGAGCTGCAGTAGTCCACTTCTGTTCCCTTCTGTTGTTGTTGTAACTACTGACCTGATGGTGTCTGTCCCCCAGCTCCACACTGTGCACCCCACCCACACTGCTCTCTGGGTTTGTCAGAGCATCCTCTCGAGGGAATTAGTACAGAATCACAGAAACACACAGAATCACAGAATCACAGAAT